>NC_056733.1:608751039-609051039 GCF_019279795.1 Protopterus annectens
AGAAAAGGAACTCACTTGGTGAGTTTCTTTGAGACCTAAGATAGTTAATTGTCTCTGTTAAACAGGATTACGTGAAGAGGGTTCTGTTGGAGCCTGATGGGATCGGGATGGAGTCAAGTTTCAGCATGAGACCTTGAAAGCCAAAGTCAAAAGAGGACCCAAAGAAGGGACTCTGGGCTCCAAACAGCCCGAAGGTGGTACCTCCAGGGATCAGATCCAACTTGGCTCTAAGGCAGACACTGCAGTCAAGCTGTCTAGAGCTGATACACCTAGGCACATGGATGGATCTGTCAGTTGCAGAGTCAACCCTGACCCCTGGACAATGACACCAGCCTCTCAGCTCCAAGAAACCTCGCAATCCAATGCAGACTTAGTTGAGTGGGTAAGATATACTGTTGAAATCGAAGCAGATCAAGCTATCCACTCTGTCAAAGATATCCCATGGGAAACGCACAGTTCCCTAACCACTGGATCAGAAGGTCTGACTGGTAAAAGAGAATCTAGAAGAGGGGTTGTCGGAGAAGGATCCAGCACCCAAAGTTGCAGGTGCAGGGAGAACCCCCAGCTGAATGTGGGTCTTCAGAAACTTCCTCATTATACTATCAATGTTGGCTTCAGAGAGGCCTCTTAATGACCGATGAGACTATCTCTCGAACAATAGGTGAACAGATGCAGGGGCTAGCTAGCTCAGGGAAGAATCCTGGAGAAGGAGGAGACCAAACGCTTATCAGCCCTGAGAAACTGCATCTGACAACCTCAGAATCTTGACAGCTTAACCCAAAGGTCCCAAAGGACAGGAGATCATTTTCAAGGTTTATCCTTTTATTTCTTTTTTCTTAGCTTTCTCTCTCTCTCCTGTCTATTTTTATTGTTCATAGTTGTTGATTTGTCCCCACACTTCCTCCTAGAGTGTGGGCCAGAAGCAGAAGGATTTCCTCATGGTGGTAGGGAGAAGACCCTTTAACACAGGTTTGTTGCACAAACTGGAAAGGGCCTGAAGCCCAAATGAAGAACAGGAACAGCAGTCCTCATCAAGATGAACCACTCCCAGTCAGTAAACACACAGAGTGAGGATCCTGGGGAGGGGGGGGAGGGGTCTTGTGCCCTCAAATAATGCACTTTTCAAACCTCAAAGCCTTGTCAGTTATAATGCACAACCTAGAAACTTAATACACACAAAAACACCAAGTCATAAATACACACAAGAAACCAGAAAGGGTAACACTACCACCAGGCTGTATTTCACTTTTAATAAGAGCAAGAGTAAAAACATATGAACGTTTTAGCGTCCAAGCCCTTCATCAGATAACATACAGTTCAAACCTCACAGGTTTTAAATAAAAATCAGCCAATCACAATTCAATATTGCACCCTCCTCCTTTTTAGGGCTGGCTTCAGTGGTATTAACCCATTCAAACCGGGAGCTTTATCTGCTGTTAATTCTATAATCCATTTGGATTCACTATATTCTGTATAATTAACCTAATCTCCTCCCCTTATACTACTTTTTACTATCTGCAAAACCATAAACTTAAAAGTATGTCTTGAATTCTCTGCCACATGTTGATAAAGTGCATTATGTAGGTTTCTTAACCTTATATCTGATAAATGTTTCAAGATTCTATCATTTAACATGCAATTTGTCTTTCCTACATAGAAATATGTGCATGTTTGTCACTTAGCTAAATAAACAACATTTCGGGTTCTGCAATCTGCATATCTACTCAAATACTATATCTTGGCTGTAATAGGATGTATAAACAAATTACTCTCCATAATGTAGGGGCAAGCCTTGCATCCTCTGCACCTAAAGATTCCTTTACTCTGAATACTATCATTCACATATACATCCAGCTTATTAACATGCCTTTCATCTCCGTACTTTATCTCTATATTGCTTTGTAAGGGTTTAGTGTCCTTCACCAAATGACTCTCCTGTGATGAAAAAAATTGTATAAGGAGCCTCATATATGAAAAGCTTGTTTTGAGGTTTATTTGCTGCCATTGTGCTAAATTCTCAGGAAAAAACAAGCCACACTTTTGACAATATTGTCAGGGAACAAGTAAATAGAACTCCATGCCTATGAACAAATGACATGCAGTTTGAAAAGGAGTTTATGGATTTAAGCTCCAACTTGACAAACAGGGGCTATAGAAAAAGCAGGATAGATGGAATTACAGGCAACAGCAGACGTAATAGAATGGATAGGGCTAGACCATGGTTTTCAGCTAAAGTGGCGCAGAAATGTAATGAGTTCAATGCTGGTGTTATAAGGATGAAAATACTCTGCGTATGACACTAAAAGGAAATTATGTTCTTACCATAACATTCCATCTGTGTTGTTCATCTTCATTTATTCGTTACTGATGGGGGTGTCGGTTCCGTCCTCGGAACCGAGTCAGCCTTGTAACAAGTTCATGCCAGCCAAAAAACTCTCAAGCTAAACATTTACCCACAATGCCCTTCTCCCTGTTATCTCAGATCGAGTTTGCCCATTATAAGTAAAGCAGAGGCTTTCTCTGAGCAGAAACCCTAAAGTAGGAGTAGGACCCAATCAGATCCCCCATAAGCTTCAGGAGGGGGAAGGTGGGTGTGACGTAATGAATGAATGACGATGAACAACACAGAGAGAACGTTATGGTAAGAACATAACTTCTTTATCTGATGTTGTTAATCTTCATTCATTCCTTACTGATGGGACAGAGTCCCTAGCTACCTTTAGTCCTGGGATGCCCTTATGGAAGGATGTTCCTGAGTACTATTTAACCAAAGGATGCTCTTCCCCTGGAGGCCAAATCCAATTCGTAATGAGTGATAAAGGTATGAGGGGTAGCCCAAGTTGCAGTTGCACAAATATCACTCAATGAAGCCTTTGCATGAAAAGCAACAGAAGTAGCTATTGACCTGGTGAAATGTGCTCTGACTTTGCATGGTAGAGGAATTTTATTTTGTTGGTAAATCCAGGATATACAGTTTCTCAACCACTTGGACAAGGTTACTTTTGAGAGAGGATCTCCCAATTTCAGGCCTGAATAGGACACAAATAGCTGGTCGGATTTACGTACTGACTTAGTTCTGTCCAGGTAAAAACGTAACTGTCTATGTACATCCAGCAAATGAAGACCGTATTCTCCTTTGTTTGAGTAGTTGGGAAAAAAGACTGGAAGGTCAATCATTTGGTTAATTGTCAATTCTGAAATAACCTTGGGCAGAAGGGAAGGATTTGTCCAGAGTGATACTCTGTCTTTATGAAATACCATGCAAGGTGTTTAATATACAAAACCTGAAGCTCTGAAATGCATCTGGCTGATGTGACAGCTATCAAAAATAGTGATTTCCAGGACAGGAACTTTAGGTCGCAAGTGGAAGCAGGTTCAAAGGGTGATGGTGTCAGGGATTGTAGTACTAGTGTTAAATTCCAAGGTTTGATGGGTTCCCTGAAGGGTGGTCTGATATGCAAGACACCTTTTAAAAAAGTTTTGTAGACACGATGGGAGATTAGCAATGTGCTTCGAAACCCATTATGGAAGTTTGAGATAGCAGCTAAGTGTACTTGAATGGTTGAGGCTGCTGCTCCTGAATGAAGAAGATTTGATAAATAATCCAAAATTAACAGGAGCTGAGCAAGGGTCTAATTGCCTTTGCTGGGACCAAAAAGGAACCTCTTCTACTTGCTAAGATAGATTTTCCTGGTGGATGGTTTATGTGAATCCAGAAGGATATTACGCACTGGGGAGGTAAGGTTATTCTGCCTGGCGAGTACTGGAAGTGGCGAAACCAAGGTGCCAGCTTGAGACTGGAAGTGTTTGGGTGAGTCAACCCTTGTGGGCGTGAAATCAATTCTGGAGTTGGATCCAAACTCCATGGGTGATCTACTAGATGAGGCCAAAGGAAGGGAAACCAAACTTGTCGTGGCCAGTAAGGAGCAATAAGGATTACTCTGCTTCTCAGTCAAAGGGCTTTCTTTAGAAATAGATGGATACAGAAGTCATAGGTTCATAGGTAGGTACTAGGCTATTGGCCCTAGGGCCCATGCAAGCCTAGCCAAAAAATGTACCCTGGCTTTCGCCACCCAAGAAAATTATTTTCAGTGCCCCTGTCGAGCAGAGCCACAGAAGTGATCCCCGGGGTGAATTTCCCATTTCCCATCCAATCATCAAGATTTTTCTTGCAGAGTGCTAATGAGGAGCTCTGTTTGACATAGATAAGTAGTCTGTTCCAGAGTATGGGAAGTCTCTGGGACAAGAATCTATCCCTCCAGCATATTCTGTTTATTGTGGTGACAAGGTTTAGGTCCCTAGAGCGTGTAGCTCGGAGGGATTGAGATTTCTTTAAGTGGACCATGTCCAACAGCTCTGGGTTTGACATAACTTTGTATGTTAGGCAAAGATCACCCCTGAGTAGGCGATATGCGATGGAGTAAAGCTGTAGTTCTTTGAGACGGTCTGCATAGGGCATCTGTTTGAGGCCAGTAATCCTTTTTGTGAGGTATTTCTGTGGTCTTTCCAGTTGTTGTAGATGTCTTGTGAGGTACATACCAAAAGGGGCATTGTACTCTATAATGGGTCTAATGAGTGATGAGTAGAGGTGAACAATGACCTCTTTTTTTCTGGATGAGAATCCTTTTGTGATGAGATGAGCCATGTAGAAGGATTTCCTGACCACTGTGGTGATGTGATTATCAAAGGAGAGACTACTGTCCACCTGTGTCCCAAGGTCTCATCACATTTTCGGCATTAAGTAGACTACCAGCTATGTGGTAGTTCATGGGTACAGAGTTTTTACCAAAGGGGATGACAATACACTTTTTGGCATTGAGCTTCAGGTAATGGCTTTGACACCAGGTATCTGTCTCAGTGAGGCCCTTTTGTAGTTTGTCCACATCGTTAGAAGTTTTGATTATGGCTCCTAGTTTGCAGTCATCTGCAAACTTTGTTAGCCAAAGACCTTCTGTGTTGTCCTACACTTCAGAGAAGTAGATACCAAACAGGAGAGGACCCAGGACTGAACCCTGTAGTACTCCGCTTGTCACTGGTCTGATGTTGGATTTGGAATCCGCTACTTTCACAGTGTGGGTTCTGTCCGTGAGCCAGTTGGCAACCCATCTTGTGACATAGGGATTTATACCTAGTTTAGTGAGCTTTATACCTAGTTTAGTGAGCTTATCTATAATTCCAGAGTGGGGGATGGTGTCGAAAGCCTTGGTGAGATCTAGATAAGCTGTGTGAACCATTTTACCCTCATCTATGGCTTTAGTGACTGCTTCAAAGAAGTCAATCAGGTTTAGGAGACATGATCTGCCTTTTACAAATCCAAACTGAGTAGGGTCCAGAGTTTGGAGATTACCAATGTCTTTGTTTATGAGTTCCACAATGATACGTTCCATGGCCTTGTAGACCAGGCTCATCAGGCTAATGGGGCGGTAGTTCCCGGGGTCCGTCATGACTCCCCCTTTGTGGAGTGGGATAACTGTCGCGGTGCGCGATTCAGTGGGTACAAAGCCTGAGGTGAGGCTATGATTGAACATGGTACTTAGGTAGGGTGCCAGTTCATTCTGTAGTTCGTGTACAACGCAGCCTGGGATATTGTCAGGTCCCATGGATGCTGTGTTCTTGGCTTTGGAGAGTGTGTTTTTTACCTGTGCAGCCGTGATTATAGGAACTTTGCATTCTTCCGGTATAGAGATGGGCCCTCTAGGGGGTGAGAGGGGGGTAAAGTTAGCACTGAACCTATCTTCTAGGATGTTGGCAATATCAGTTGGTTCTGTATATTTAGTGCCATTATGCCAATCTGAGTGTTCCCATTTAGATTCTTGACATAGCTATAGAATGCTTTGTGGTTGTCTTTAGAGTCAGTGGTAATTTTGTTTTCGTAACTAGCTTTGGAGGATTTTATGAGGGATCTCAGCTTCTTACTGAGGTTGACCAGGGAGTTCCTCCGGTCATGGGATTTTACTCTTTTTTGCAACAGTTTCTTTCTTCTGTTGCAGAGTTTGCTTATGGCAGGGGGACCACCAGATTTGATTCCTTTTTTTAGAGGATAGCATCTTGGTTCTGTTAGGGATTGCACTATTCATGCACTCATGTAAGTGCTTATAAAGTGCAATTGTATAGGATTCAGCAGTCATACCTCTATTGTCCATCAGCATGGGTGTCGTGAAGTTGGCTTTGGAGAAATTCTTTACAATGGTTTCCCTAATGGGGGGCGGGGGTGGGATGTGGATGTCTAGGGTGATTTGCTTGTGGTCGGATCTGACCAACGGGGAATTGACTTCTGGTGTGGAACACCGGTTGCCCATGTTGGTAATGACCAGGTCTAGGATATTGCTGCCCCTGGTGGGGGTGTGGATAAGTTGATCCAGGGCGTTGGAATTTATGAATTCCAGAAAATGTTGAGCACAAGAGTTGGTGCATGAGTAGTTTTCCCAGTTAATGGTAGGGTAGCCGAAATCACCCATTATTATGGTGTTAGGTTGTACCCTAATATTTTCTAGTGTATCAAGAAATGAGGAGTGGGAATCCTGGGGTATGGTGGGGGATCTGTAGCAAGCTACAATTTGGATTGTGGTCTTGCCCAGAGTTAGTTACACTTGGATAATCTCGGATGCATTATGCTGAGCAACTAGCCTGGAGGTGTGGATATCCTTAATGAATATGGACACGCCTCCGACTTTAGTGCTTCGGTCCAGGTTAGGTGGCCGAAAGGTGTGATATGAATTACAGCCTGGTAATGCAGGGGTGCTCTCTGGAGCTTTGAACCAGGTCTCTGTCACTGCACAGATGTCGATGTTCTCCATTTTAAGGAGTGCCTCGAGTGACTGCATTTTGAGGTTTAGACTTCTAGCATTAAGTAGCATTACCCTCAGATTTTGCTTGCTTGTACCTGTTACGGTGGTGAATTTGTCATTTGAATCTTGCCTAAAAAAGGCACTATAGGGGTGGCAAGAGCCTTAGAGAGTATCCAGAATCCCAAGGGCGGCAGATGCAGGCCATCTCTGGCAAAGCATCATGGTTTGTCGATCATGTCATCCCAGGCAGACAGATACTGGATCCCCTTAGAATGACACCAGAAGCTTAGCCAATTGTTGAAGTCAATAATTTTGTCCTTGTACTGTGGTGCCATTCTGGGTGATGGCAGGATGCTACTCAGGGCTAGGTTCATACCTGCCTGAGCTACAAGATCAGACAGCTCCTCCATGTCTTTTTTCATGTAGTCCAGGGAGGTACATCTCAGGTCATTCACACCAACATGGACAATGACAGAGTCATATTTGTACTTGTTGTGGAGTGACCTAAGTGCATGCATTATGTGGTGGATCCTGGCACCTGACAGGCAGCTGACAGTAACTTTCTCCTTGTTTAGCCTGGTAAGTGGAACATCAGTGTGCCTGACTACAGAGTTACCTATGACTAGAGTGTTGGGTACGTTGTTATGCCTTATGGGCTGTGGTTGAGTGGCACACTGAGTTTGTGTGCTGTGTGTCATTTGGGTTGTGTTGGAGGAGTGGAGGTTGCTTGCATTTCTGCTTTGGAGGTCCCTGTTGCTTGGGTAGATTTGTTTTGAGATCCTCTGCAAATGTAGGTGTGTGTTTTGTGTTTCTGTGTGTGTATTTTGGTGGTGTAGGTTTTGAGGGACTATGTGATGAGTGTGGTGTGGTGCAAGTGTTTACCTTCTCCTCTTGACTGTCTAGTCCAGTCCTGGGTGAAGAGAACTTTGCTTCCAGTTTGGCTATACAAGTCCATCTCTCACAGGTTGTAGTGTTGAGTGGTAGGAGGAGAGGGTTGTTTGTGTACATGAGGCAATTGCTGCATTGCCCCAAGATGCCCAGATTCATCAGGTAGACAGGAGAAAACACCGGGGGTTGACCCTTAGACATGCCTGGATAGGTGCTTATTTATTAAGTGGTAAAAACTGTTTTCCTCTAGACAAGTGAGGAAAGTTGAGTGCTGTAGTAATTTGTAGCTTATTTAGTGCTTACAATGAGTTCTGTACAAGTGCTGAGCTAAAAGAAAGATTTGAGTGCTGAAACTAGAAAACTGGCTAATTCTAAGAAACAAAATTAAGCAAGAAGGCTTCCCTCCAACACAGAAAGGCTTGGGGGCTCAGAAGCTTACAAACAGTCCTGGATACAGCAAATCTGTATTTGGACTAGATGACTTACAGGAAAGGCAGGAAACAAGCTTAGAAATTTTTTTTGTAAAGTGGAAAGGGGAAAGGAGAAGCAGAAACTAACTGGGTTGGCCTTCTCAAATGTTCTCCCTGGATTAGGAAGAATGAGGTAATGACAGTAGACTGGGAGGAGTGTCCCAGATCAAATTTCCTGTGGGCCAATTGTGAATCAGAGCATCCCTCTGGGACTCCCCCTGCGGGGGAATTAGGGCAAAGTAGCTGCTGCATTTGTGGTTTGCTGGAGAGGTGAAGAGGTCACAGCAAGGCTGGCCCCAGTGGCTGAAGATCTTCGCCACAATAACAGGATTGAGGGACCACTCGTGAGTTAGAAGAGTGCAGCTGTTCAGCTTGTCTGCAATCACGGTGGAACTCCTGGGAATATGCATTGCAATCAGAAAGAGGTTGGAAGCTATTGCCCATTGCCAAATTCTCATGCCTTCTTGACACAACAGGTAGGACTTGGTTCTCTTTTGTTTACTGATGTACCAGACTACTGACATGTTGTCTTATTGAATAACAATTGTTCCCAATGGAAGGATGGATTGAAATGCTTGCAATGCTAGAAGCACTGCCCTCAGTTCTAGGACACTGATATGCAGGTGGGCCTCTATGTCTGGCCAAGTACCTTGGACCATCTTCCCCTGGTAAAGCCCCCCCATGCTATCAGGGAAGCATCCGTAGTCACTGTGGCCCTGGGCTGTTGTGGGTAAAAAGGGCGACTCCACTGCCGCCCATTTGGCTTCATCCACCACATTAAATCCTGCTTGCATCACTGAGTTATCCGTATCTGAAAGGACAAGGGATGTTGTAAGGGGTACCATTGTGTTAGAAGGAGCTATTGGAGAATTCTCATGTGTAGTCTTGCCAAGGGCACTATAGTAATTGACGCTGCCATGGAACCCAGGATTTGAAGGCGTGTTTGAGCTGGGACTAGATTTTGACAGAGAATCACCTGGATTAGGGATCTTATCCTGTGTAGTCAGTGGTCCGGGGGAGAGAGACTAAGCAAGCATTTGTGTTGAAAATTGCTCCTTTAAATTCTAAGGATCGAGAGGGAATCAAGTTGCACTTTCCCCAGTTTATTAAGATTCCCAGAGATTGTGCTAGTCCAAGAGTGTACTTTAGCGCTATCTCCAGTAGACGCTTGGTGGGGGTGGTGAGGAGCTAATCGCCCAGATATGGAAACACCCAAAATCCTTGTAGTCTCAAGTGAGCTCTTACCACTGCCATGCACATGGTGTACACTCTGGGGGCTGTAGAGAGTCTGAAGGGCAGCACACGGAATTGAAAGTGATCGGCTCCTAGCCAGAAGCAAAGAAATCTTCTGGAGCGCTTGTCTATTTTTATGTGGCAATACACATCCTGAAGATCTATTGAGCGCATCCAATTGTCTTTCTCCAAGAACAGGAGGATAGACTGAATCGTGAACATCTGGAAGTTTTCTTGTTTGACAAATTTATTTAGGATGCTAAGATCCAGAATTGGTCTCCAGTCCTCTGTCTTTTTTGGCACTAAAAAGAATCTTGAGTAGAATCCAGATCCTATCTGGTCTGGTGGGACTGTCTGGCTGACTCATTTTTGAAGCGGCTTTTGAATTTCTAGCTCTGCTGTTTTCCCTTTGACTGGGTGGAATGTTGGGATTTCGACTTGGTGACTTTGGGTAAAGGTTGAATGGGACGTAGTATCCTCTGGTTATGATCCATTGCACCCAGAAATCCACTGTTATTGTTAGCCAGACAGAAAGGTCCAGAGGAAAGCAATCGGGCCACTCCTCAGGAGCGCTGATAGGGTTGTCCAGAGAAAGAATCTCTGGAGACCTGGTTATGTGGACCCCCTCTGCCTCTGTAGGGGTGCCTTCCAGATGAGTTACCCCCTCTCCCCCGGGGGGTATACTCGCCATGTGTATCATGAAAAGGACCCTGCCAGTTCCTTTTTTGTGGAAGCCACCACCATCGTGTCTACTGGAAGACCCTTGGACCAGTGTGGGTGCTGCTCGGGAGGAGATAAAATTTTGTCTGGCCTCCATGGGATCAGTTCAATGGTATCAGGACTCTTCTATGTGTGCTGCACGATGAGCTGAACCAGCACATCTGTAGGCGGAATCACCCAGGAAGTAGAGAGTCTAGCATGAAAAGCCTGCAGGAACACAGACTCCTTGGAGGAGGGATCGGTGTGCTTCCAGTCACCCCTCTGCGTCAGTATTTCAAGGATGTCTCCAAATGAGACATCATCGGGGGGCGTCTGTGGGGACCCCTCCCCTTCATTGTAGTCCATGTCCTCAGTGAGAGAATCCTCAAGTGAGTCCACGTGCTTCCTCTTGCATGTCCTCTTGTGTGGACGTAGTATCCTCTGGTTATGATCCGTTGCACCCAGAAATCCATTGTTATTGTTAACCAGGCAAAAAGGTCCAGAGGAAAGCAATCGGGCCACTCCTCAGGGGCGCTGATAGCGTTGTCCAAAGAAAGAATCTCTGGAGACCTGGTTATGTGGACCCACTCTGCCCCTGTAAGGGTGCCTTCCAGATGAGTTACCCCCTCTCCCCTGGGAGTATACTCACCATGTGTGTCATAGAAAGGACCCTGCCAGTTCCTTTTTTGTGGAAGCCACCACCATCGCATCTACTGGAAGACCCTTGGACCAGTGTGGGTGCTGCTCGGGAGGAGATAAAACTTTGTCTGGCCTCCATGGGATCAGTTCAGTGGTATCAGGACTCTTCTATGCGTGCTGCACGATGAGCTGAACCAGCACATCTGCAGGCGGAATCACCCAGGAAGTAGAGAGTCTAGCATGAAAAGCCTGCAGGACTACAGACTCCTTGGAGGAGGGATTGGTGTGCTTCCAGTCACCCCTCTGCGTCAGTAGTTCAAGGATGTCTCCAAATGAGACATCATCAGAGGGCGTCTTTGGGGACCCCTTCCCTTCATTGTAGTCCATGTCCTCAGTGAGAGAATCCTCAAGTGAGTCCACGTGCTTCCTCTTACATGTCCTCTTGTGTGGTACCTCTTCAGTGGGAGCTTCTGAAGAGGAATCCGAAGAAGGGGCACCCTGCGGTAGGGTATCCTGAGGCTCTTGTGCTTGATGTCCCTCGGCAATGGCTTGTGTCAGCTGCGGCTCAGAGGAAGGACATATCTGGAGTTCCGATGCTGAAGGCTTGCCTACAGAGCCAAGGGCCCTCTCCATAGCTTGGAAAGCTTATCTGCACAAAGCGGGATGGGAGCCTGGAACCGAGAAGGACAACCTCAGAACCGAGGGTACACCCTGCTCTGACGAGCCTGCTCCCAAGGATGGAGCCTCAAGGGGACTTGGTATCGACAGTGCTCCTGGAACCGTGGCAGACGGCACTGTAGAAAAACTAGGAGCTGTACCAGGTGCCATGGAGCCTGCAGTCCCATCCTGAACCTGAGGATGCCCTGGCTCCGAATGAGTTGAAGGCCAAAGGGATGGCTCCACAGCCACAGTGAAATCCACTAGTGGCAACGAAGGTGTGGGAACCGAAAAAGGCTTCGGTGCCGAGTACTTCGAAGCCTGCAAAGAGGTCAAAGGAAGAGAATAAGCTGGAGTCTATGGAGACAGATTCCCAAGTCTAAAAGGGAATGGGGTTTTGGAAGGTGTAGTAATTCCTCTGGCCATCAGCAGCTGGTCCACAAGACACACTACGTCCAATTCTGAGAGGCTCCTGGTCGATCATGAGGGTATCCCTGACGGGGACTCTGGCTGTTCTAAGAAAGGGCTAAATTGCTGCCCAACAAAAGGATCCACTGAAGGGAAGTTCCTGGTCCATGCAGTATGGTCTATCGGCACCAATGTCTCATGTTTAAAGATCTGTGCGGCAGGGGTGTCCGAACTTGGAACAGACACTGTGGGTAAGCTCGGTGCCGTGGATGTAACGCGTGCCGTATGCGGTGTGGATGTCAGAATTTGCAGTTTGGCTCCACTGCACCAACCCTGCCTAAAGAGGTCATTTCTGGAATTTTTGATCTTGGTTACTGCTTCCTATCACTGGAGGGTGAAGAAGGAGTTGAATGCGATCTCTTTTTATGCTCTTTATGCTCTTTTCTGGGAGGCAGTGAGCCCTCTGACACAGAGATGGCCTCTGAGAAGGGGGTCTTAAGGAGGCCCTTCAGAATCAACTTGTTTCTCCTTTCATTAAGGGTTCGAGAACTGAACCCCTGGCAAATAGTACAAGGAGGCTGTACAGAAAGATGGGAAACTCCCAAACAATATACACACGAAACATGAGTATCACTGTTAGGCATCTTGCGACTACACTTGTCACACTGTTTAAACCCTGAAGCTCCTTTTTCTCAGACATCATACCACAATACAAGTATCCAACAATACAGAGAAAAGTAAAGAGGAAAGAGTTTTAGATTTTTTTTTTTTTTTTTTTTTTAAAGAAGGGAAGTAAAGAGAAGGAAGAAATACCAGCAATGGCATTGAAGGATTACCACATAAGGTAAAGGGAAAGAGCTGTACCAACAATGGTACTTGAGATTACCATAAAGTATTTGAGGAAAAGGATACTTAAAAGTGGGTAAAAAACTAGCGCTAGATTAAAGAAAGGAGTTTAGAATTAAAAATAAGGTGAACAAATTCAAGAAAACGCTTTTATATGCAAAAAAAACTAAGTACTTAGCTGAGAGCTGGCTTGACAGAGCTTTACAACTACGTGGCAAATGAGGCCTGAGGTAACAGGTAGAAGGGCATTGTGGGTAAAAACTTAGTTTGAGAGTTTTTTGGCTGGCACGAGCTTGTTACAAGGCTGACTCGGTTCCGAGGACGGAATTGACACCCCCATCAGTAAGGAATGAATGAAGATTAACAACATCAGATCATATAGTAATGATGCAGGAGGTATATGTGACGTCATCAGGCGTAACTGGAAGATTTTATTAACTTGATGACAAAATAGGTAACTTAGTGGGATGGGGTTCTTTTGGCTTCAGGAGAAAAAAAACCTTAAAGGATTTACTCTGCCATGAAACTAAGAAGGTGCAAAACGATAATATTCAGAGTAAAGGAACCTTTAGGTGCAGAGGATGCAATGCTTGCCCCTACATTATGGGGAGTAATTTGTTTACAAATCCCATTACAGGCAAAATACATTATCTGAGTAGAGTTGCAGATTGCAGAACATGAAATGTTGTTTATTTAGCTAAGTGTCAATCATGCACGTCTTTCTATGTAGGAAAAACGAACTGTATGTTAAAGGATAGAATCTTGAAACATTTATCAGATATAAGGTTAAGAAACCTACATAATGCACTTTATCAACATATGGCAGAGAATTTAGGACATACTTTTAAGTTTATAGTTTTGTAGATAGTAAAAATTAGTATAAGTGGAGGAGATTTGGTTAATTATACAGAATATAGTGAATCCAAATGGATTATAGAATTAAAAGATAAAGCTCCTAGTTTGAATGGGTTAATACCACTGAAGCCAGACCTAAAAAGGAGGAGGGTGCAATACTGAATTGTGATTGGTTGATTTTTATTTAAAACCGTTGAGGTTTGAAATGTATTTTATCTGATGAAGGGCTTAGACCCGAAAGCGCTCATGTGTTTTTACTCTTGCTTTTATTAAAAGTGGAATACAGCCTGGTGAACCAACTGCTCTCTTTTACACGTTATACATTTGGACTGTTTTGGGTGGTAAGAAGTAACTAGTATCACAGGAAATACAAGACAACAGTGTATTTGGGCCATTTATGCCTTGCTAGAACTCACCCTTAGACTGTACCTCTTTTTGCGAGGAAGTTTAGGCCAGTCAATCCAGGGGTGCATTTGGAAATAAGCATGTAATCATCCAGTTCCCATTGGAAGGAAGATCATATATCACACTCCCAGATTTTCAGAGGGAGTCTATTCCAAAAGTGTAAAAGTATTGCATATTGTCCATGTTTTATTAATGTGCTGGCTAAAATTTAGATCCCTGGTTCTGATATTTGCGTGACCACTTGATCTGTGGTAAAACAAGAGATCTAGGACCACTTGGTCTCTAATGGCATAGAAGGCAAGCCATAGGCCTCCTCTCAGAAATCTGTAAAATGCTGAATAAAAAGACAGTGCTTCCAGTCTTTTATGGTAGCTTAGGGTTTTTCAGCCAGTGACCTTCTTAGATAAAAACCTCTGCGGTCTTTCTAGCTGTTTGATATGTCTAGTGAGGGATCCCCTACACAACACCGACATTCCAGAATGCCAACAACCATATGGCTGACACCATATTGACATTCAGAATGCTGACATTTGGAGAGGTCCATAGAAAAGGAAAATAAAATTTCCTTTCAACTGTTAGGCCCTTGCACCCCCACACCCACCATAACTTTAATATAACAACTCCGAGATCACAGTAGAGTGCAGGACTGGAAATTTTTCCATTCCGAACTACAGTGAGATGCCAGTTCTGCATTGTCGGCATTCTGAATGTCGGCCATATGGTTGTCGGCATTCTGGAATGTTGGCAAACTGAAGGGGATCCCTAGTGAGGTGTATCACAAAAGGGGCACTGTATTTAATAAACAGCCTAGTCGATGAATATAAGAGGATAATGACTACTTTAGATCTGGATAACATTTCTTTTGCAATTGACTGAGTTAAGTAGAAGGACTTTCTGACTGCCTTCCTTACATGCTGATTAAAAGACAGGGAATTATCAACCCACATTCCAAGGTTTTTAATAACATTCTTATTCTGGATTTGGGTGCTGTCCATGTTATATTCTGGGTGTAAGCATATGAATTAATATATTGCTCTATAACCAAATGCCCTCAAGTGGAGACATGAGCAAGAAATTGTGATGTATGACATAAGAACACCAATTCAATAAGTATGGGGTAAATCTGTGATGTCTGGTGACTTTTTTTATTAAGGGATGTGCAACTTCTGACTTACATGGATACCTACTGTTTTGAATGTTGAAGTTATATTTTTGAAAATTTTACATATGATTTATCATATTACTGTGATGTCTCATGGTCAATAAGAAAATGTTGTATACTCACCATAAAGTTCCATCTGTGTTGCCCATTTTCATTTATCCTTGACAAATGGGCAGAGCTCTGAATTGGTAGTGACTGGCTTCCAAGCATCAGAACTGACTCAGCCATTACTACAGCTCACGCTGGCCAAAACCTCTCGAGTTTTACCCTTAGCCAGAATGTTCCTCTCCCAATTACCTCAGCTCGAGTTTGCAGAAAATACAGACAAAAAATATAGCAATCAAACAACCTTCACAGAGCCCATATCTGGAACCATATACAACTACCCTAGTGGCAAGAGTCATTATGCATTTGATCAAAGCTTCAAAGGGCAGGGGAAAGGAGGGAGGGAAGTCTAGGATAAATGAAAATGGACAAGACAGATGGAATGTTATGGTGAGTACATAACTTCTTTATCTGATGTCAATTTTCATTTTAACCTCAACAAATGGAACACAGTCCCCAGCTACTTAGGACCTTGGGAAGACTCAAGGAAGGACATTCCTGAGCACCACAGAACCAAAACATGCTCTTCTCCTGGAGAGCATATCCAATTTGTAATGAGTAATAAAGGTATGAGGTGTAGCCCAAGTTGCTGCTGCACAAATATTATCTATGGAAGCCCTAGACTGAAAAACTGCTGAAGTAGCAACAGGTCTTGTAGAATGTGCCCTCAAAGGTCTAGGCAAACTGATTTTCTTATTATAGATTAAAAAAAAGAACCATCTGGCTAGCGTTACTTTGCTCACTGGTTAGCCAAGTCTTTTACTCCAAGTGTTTTTTATTAATCTTTCAAATAATTGGTTAGCCAAGTCTTGAAGATGAAACGCACACAATCGATCAGATTTTCTTATATTCTTAGTTCTGCATAGACAGAAGCGTAATTGTCTGTGAACATCTAGTAAATGTAAGTAGTATTCACCTTTGTTAATGAAATTTGGAAAAAATACTGGTAAATGAATAGTCTGGTTGATATTTGACTGACACAACCTTATGTAAAAAGGAAGGATTGGTTCTTAGTGAAACTCTATCTTTGTGGAAAATCAGACAGGAGGTATACATGATAAAGCTTGTATGTCTGAAATTCTTCTGGCAGAAATTACTACTACTAAGCATATAGTCTTCAAGGACAAAAACGTTAGATCACATTTAGCTGATGATTGAAAGGGAGAGTGAACAATGGCCTGTAGTTCTAAGTTTAAATCCCAAGGAGGAGTAGGATCTTTGCATGGTGGTTTTAACAAGAATATTCCCTTTACAGAGGCTTTACAAAGTTTATGAGAAGCCAAGGAGGATTCTCCAAAACCATTATGGAAATTAGAAATAGCTGCTAATTGAATTTTGATGATAGACTGAGATGCACCTGTTTCGAAAAGTGAAGCTAAAAATTCTAGGATCTTTTCAATGGGAGCTGAAAAAGGATCCACATTCTTGTCACAAGCCCAAAAGGTTAATCTTCTCCATTTACTAACAGAGAGTTTGCATGTAGCTGGTTTATGCAAGGCCAAGAGAATATGGTGTACTGGGGAAGAAAGTGAAAGAGGCCTGGCTGTCAATGGAGATGGAGAAACCAAGCTGTCAGCGTGAGGTTCACAATGTTTGGACAAAGTAGTCCCTCTGGATGGGACAGAAGATCTGAAACCAGGTCCAGAATCCACGGTTTTGAATCAGATAAGGTCAAGGGAAGGGGAACCATATCTGTCAAGGACAATAAGGTGCAATGAGGATCACTATGCTCTTCAGTCTGATTGCTTTCTGTAGGAATTTCAAAATTAGAGGAAATGGGGGGAGGCATACAGTAGTCCGGAGGGCAAAGTGTGTAGAACAGCATCTCTCAGGAATTCCCCTGGAAGGGGGAATCAGAGCAAAATAGATGCTGCACTTTTTGCTTAGGGGAAAAGCAAATAGGTCACAGCAAGATTAGCCCCACCAATGAAAAATTTTTTACGTCACTTTTTGATTGAGAGGCCACTCGTGAGGAAGAAGAATACACCTGCTTAGTTTGTCTGCTATCAAACTGGAACTCTCCAGAATGTGCATTGGTATCAGAAAGCGGTGGGAAGAGATCACCCATTGCCACACACTGAGAGCTTCTCGACATAGGGGGTAGGACTTGGTTCCTCCCTGTTTGCTGATGTATCAAACCATTGACATATTGTTTGTCTGAATCTCAACTGTTCCTGAATGAACAGTCTGAAAGGCTTGCAACACTAAAAGCACTGGCCTTAACTCCAGGACACTGATATGCAAGTTGGCCTCTGCAGGGGACCAAGTGCCTTGGACAGTCTTTCCCAGATAATGCCCCCCCCCCACCCCACCCCATCTGGAAGGTCTCCGTGCTCACTACAGCTTTGGGTTGTGGTGGGACAATGTGGCAGCCTAGAAGAATGTCTTTGGAGTGTACCCATCAAGTTAAATCATTTCTGCAAAGATTGGTGATCAAGATCAGGAGTGACTTGAACTGGTGTAACATTGACCATTGAGATGCTAGCAGCCATTGTAGTATTTTCATGTGATATCTTGCTAAGGGAACCAGAGTTATTCTTGCCGACATGGAGCCTAGTGCTTGTAAGACTAAACAAGCGGTGACTTTCCTGTTGCGGATGATCTTCTGGACTTGAACTTTGATATTCTGTAACCTCACTGGGGGGAAGAGATGCTATGGAAGTTTGGGTACTTAGGAATGCTCCCATGAACTCTAAATTCTGAGTTGGGATCAATTTAAATTTTTTGCAATTTACAGTTATTTCCAGAAAGGAACAGTTCATGATCCCACGCTTGTAATAATTGGTGCCTGGTCGGGGCGGTAATGAGCTAATCGTCTAGATACAGAAACACTTAGAATCCCTGCAGTCTCAAGTGAGCTGCTACTACTGCCATATATTTGGTGAACTCCCTGGGGGGCTGTAGCGAGACCAAAGGTCACAGCTCTGAATTGGTAGGGATTGGCTCTCAGCCGGAAGTGGAGAAACCTTCTGGATTGTTTGTCAATATTTAAATGGTAATACACATCCTGAGGATCTAATGAGAACATCCAATCTTCCTTTTCCAAAAAATGGAAGAATGGACTGTACCATGACAATCCAGAATCTGCTTTGATGGACTGACTTGTTCAGTACACTTGCATCCAAAATTAGTCTCCAGTCTCCTCTCTTTTTTAGCACTAAAAAGAATCTCAAGTAAGTTCCAGACTCTATCTGGTGTTGTGGGAATGACTCTTTTTCTAGCAGTTTTTGGATTATTTAAACTGCTCATTCCCTCTGACTGGGTGGAACATGGGGGGGGGGGTTAAATATGGAGAGAGGAAGGGAAAAGGCAACTGAATTGCCTCTGGATAAGATCCTCTGCACCCAAGTATCTGAAATTATTTGCAGCCAGGCATTTTGGTGCAGGGACAAGTGTCACCCAACTGCCTCCAGATGAAGACAATTGGGCCTCCATTCAGGAGCACTGGTAGGGTTTTCCCAGACAAGAATCCCTAAAACTCTGGTTCTGCACGCCACCTCTGCAAAGTGGACAACGTCTTCCATTAACGTTCCTCCCTCTGCCCCTAGGGGAACTACCTCCACATGTGCCCTGAAAAGGCCCTTGGGACATTCTGAACCACATTTTTTCACTACCTTTTTGATTCCTAGAGAAGGATCGTTGGAGAATGGAAAAATGTATGCCCATGGCAAAAAGGGTCTTTCCATCTTTCTCACAGCTGGATAAAGTTTCTTTAACTTTGGGCCAAAAAGGGATGATCCGTCAAAGGGTGCATTGATGAATTAAACTTTAAATGGCTCCTCAAAAATCCCAAGGGTGCATCCAGGCATGTATCCTAATGGCACACCTGAATCCACCACTCCGGTGGTCCCTTTTGCTGCATGAGCAATGAGCCTCATGGATGAGTTAGACACAGACTCCATGGTAGCCAACTGGGAAGCAATATTTTCTTGGACCACCTCAGAAACAGATGCTGTCAGGGTTTCTGATAACTCCTTGACCAGCTCCTTTTGAAGTCTGGTGAAGTGTGTCAAACAAATACAAGCCCTAAAGGCAAAGGTCAGTGATGCATAGACCTGCTTCCCAAATCTCTCCATCGCCCAAGATTCTCTGTTGGGTGGATGGACAGAGGAACTCTTGTTGGCCAGTTCCTTTTTTGTGGCTGCTGCAACAACTATGGCATCCATAGCTAACCCTTTAGTCCAGAACTGTTTGCTGCAGGGGCAGACAGAAACTTATCATGTCTCCTGGGGATAGGTTCTATAGTATCAGGGGCCTTACATGCCTGCTGAGAGATCAACTGAATGAGTTCATCAGCAAGCAGAGTCACCCAAAAGGTAGATGATTGAGTGACGAAAGCCTGCAGGTATACAGACTCCTCAGGAGAAGGATTTTGGGACTTCTAGTCACCCCTCTGTTTCAGTATTTCCAGGATGTCTCCAAAGGAAATATCATTGAGCTGACCTTGGAGATCCTTCTCCTTCATCGAAGTCGGTGTCTTCAATGATAGATTCCTCTGGGGAATCCAAGTGTTTCCTCTTACACTTCTTCTTCTTAGGGACCTCCTCAGTGGGATGGTCTAGGGAGGTATCAGAACAGGAAAGAATTGTTATCTGGGACTCCTGGGTCTCGGCACCTGCTGACCCAGTAGGAGTGCAGGTTGAATATCTGGGCATGAGGCAGAAAGGGATACTTGTTCCAAGGTAGAAGGGGGTCAACTGTCTGACTATGTCAGTCAGAGCTCTCTCCATCACCTCGAAAGCTGGCCCCCCTGAAGAAGGAAGGGAGCCCAGAACTGAGAAAGACTGCCTAGGAACCATGGTCACTCCCCACTCTGACGAGATAGCTGCCGAGACAGAAGCCAGAGTAGAGCTGATCTGTGCCAATGCCCCAAGGTGCAAAGAAGACTCACAGCCGACAGAACAGACTCGGCCCCCGAGAGGTCTCCAGATTCAAATGGATCATAGACCTCAGAGTGAGGACTGGCTCTGAAGATATGGATAACTCTGGAGTTGATGCAGTTGGCCCTGGGAGGCTCAGAGCCAAAAACTCTAATGCTTCAGATGAAGTCAGAGGAGGAAAAACTGGAGGGGTGAAGGAAGGTTCAGCTTCAACACCCAATGGGGCTGGAGTCGAGGAGGTACCAGACTATTCTCTTGCCCACAGTACTTATTTACCAGCCTCTCTTCAGTTAAAATTTTGGAGGAATGAACAGACATGGTGGATTGTGATTTTAGTCTTTCCAAGAAGGGCGAAGGTAGTCTTCCACAAAAGGGATCAATTGATGGAGAATATGAAGTTCTTGGAAGAGTTACAATGTTTGGTTCCTCAGATTGTAAACTCGGTGCCAAAGTAGTTGGCAATGAAGGAGACATCTGCACCGATAATTTCAGTGTTGAGGACTTAGACTGCACAGATAAACTCGGTTCCATAGGATCCTTCGGGGCAGTCGGTTCCAAGAATACTAACAAACCCAAAGATTTTGATCTTTTCAAAGGAGGTGGCAATGGTGTAGAAGGCACCGACAGGCTTCTTTTCTTAGGTTTTTCTGAAGTTTTAGTGGAGGAAGATGAAGAAGAAGGGGAAGACGCATCAGTCTTGCTCCTTCCTTTGTCTGAGCCAGATATAGCCTCGCTGAAGGCTGATGGTATCATACCTTTCAAAATTAGTTTATTTTACTTTTCCACAAGAGCCCTGTGACTTAAACCATGACATATGGAACAGTCTTCTTGAAGGTGAACAGGGCCGAATAAACACATAAAAGGTGAGCATTGGACATAGGTATTTTGTGTCTGCATTTCTAGCATCTTTTGAAACCAGAAGGGACTTTGGGTTTATTAGACATGGATATGAAAAAATACAAGTTGTCAACAATGGCAAAAAAGGCAGTTAGCTATGCAGCCGTACACACACTCACACAGAAGACGAGTCTCACAACAGAAACATTCAGGTCTATGTTATATAAATGAACATTTAAAATGTTGAGTACAATATGCTCGATACATTTTAAGTGAAAGTTTATCTAACTGAGCACTCAGAAAGTCTAAAATCAGAGTTAGAAAATGTTTTAGTTGGCCAGTTAGGAATCCAAGTTGTGACGTAAGTACGTGAAGTACATTGAAGCACATTGTAACTGTCCATAGTTACCATTATACTTTATTTACAGTTGTGAGAAGGTAAAACTAAATAAAGTAAGTGAAAGGTAAGAAATTACATAACTGTTGGTATAGCGTTAATTTAAGACACCTAATTACTTCCTTGCATTTATTATTATAAATTGAGGTCTACTAAGACTCAAACTGTGATGTTTATGCATACCCTTACTCTATGGCAAACACTAGTCATTTCTCTCCTGGTGTCGTAGGGGGGGTTAGGAAACAAATAACTCGGTTGTCATGTACTCCTAGACTCCCCTCCTATGTTCCCTATAACCTTCTGGAATGTTTCTCATTTAAATGTTCTGTCTTTGCCACAAACTCAAAATCACATAGAGGGATGCCACAGATGTATACACTGCCTCTTAGGATGGTGAATTTGTGATATACCAACAGTTTTGTCAGTGCTAGTTAGGGAACAAAACAAAGTTAATGAAACTAGATTAAATTTCCAGTGGGGATGTCCTCTGTCCCCTTAAAAACAGAAAACAGTTTTGAGGTGCGAAAGGTTGCAACATGTTCTGCAAAACAAAAACGAGTACAGTACAGAACACTTTCTACGTACAGTTGCAGTTCTTCTAAAGGTGTAACATCTTTATAAGCATCACCATTGAGCACAGTTGGGTTTGTTTCTATAATTTTCAAGGGATTTTAGAAGAGTGCTTCACTGTAAATAACTAAATCCTCACATTTAGGGTGGTTTGTATTTTTGTTAAATGTGGTAAGAGGTAAGGAACTACTGAAATAACGGAATATAGTACGGGCCTGCTTTAGTCGATAGCGCATAGCTATCTTATACTTCACAAGGGAGAATGTGTTGGCCAAACATAACATTTCAACATTATGATTTTCAGTCATTTTTTTATTTCAGTTAAATAAACATTCACTGAAAATGTGTCGAGCATGTCGTACTCAACATTTTAAGTGTTCGTTTATCTAACACAGACCCAAACATTCACTATCAAAAAACAATAAACAGTAACTTTTTTTTTTTTTCTTACAGAAAGAGAATAAGGAAGGGAAAGTCTATCAAAGATGACAAATAAGATTACACCAGCGTGCACATAAGGAAAGAAAAGGGAGATGAGAAGTTCAAATTAGATGGAAAAAACAGTGGGCAGGGTTCTAAAAGAGAGCAATTAGCAAAAAGGAAATTACAAAGAAGAGGAAAAAACAGAAAAATATATTTTAAATTACTTAGCTCAACAGCGATGGCGAACACGCTTGTCAGGAAAAGCGGCAAACAAGATCTGAGGTAATTGGAAGAGGAGCATTCTGGGTAAGGGTAAAGCTCAAGAGGTTTTGGCCAGCATGAGCTTTAGTAACAGCCGAGTCGGTTCCGATGCTCAGAACTGGACCCATTTGTCTGGCATAAAATGAAAACTGACATCAAATATATTTTTTTAACAAAAAAAGGAAATGACGTACACACCACAGCCACATTACACAATCACTACTGTTGCTCTTTGCTGGGCTAGAATGTAATAACCTGCACCTGTATGATGGGTATTGCACTCACATAACTAAGTTATTAGTTTCAAGCAATATCCAATATACAACCCATCCTAATTACCATGCTAAATAAATGATACATACACCCATTACATTGTCTAGTCTGTCACATACTGTGGACACATTAGCTTCATACAGCATTTTCTCTTAGGTCAACTCCATTCTTCAAATACCTTAATAGTGAAAGCTTTAATCTCCTTTTGCCAAGGTGGACCCAGTTTACCTAGAAAAAATGAAAGCAAATTAATATAATTACTTACTTGCCTTAACTACATTGTGTTTTCATCCTGAAACACTCAACCCTTGATGGTAGGCGGAAAAAAAAATAACTTGCATCACTTATGAGATTTTTTGGGAAACAGTTGAAACATGGGCACTGAGTTTGCAGGCCAAAGATTAGTTGAAAAGCTGTCAACTGAATTATCGGACTTCCAAGATGACCACACACTAATCAATAGCTTAATTTCAGCTCTCCCAGTGTAATAGCAGAAAAGGGGCTATTGAAACTGTCAGTGTGGGTAAAATTCAGTCACTATCTAGCAATTATGCTACCTCAATGCCAGCAAAGAAGAAACTCAGAGAACATGAGAAAAATCAACAAAAAAAATTCAGCAGCTATTAAAAAAAAACTGTTTCAAGTTTCAGCTTTGGTACAGGCATAGCCGGCCTTAGGCATAGGCCAACTAGGCGTCCACCTTGGACGCCGCTCTAGCAGGGGCACTTTTCCTGTGTTTATTTAATGTAGTTAGACCAGGATGGGGGCACCGGGTGATGTGGTGGGGGGCGCCATGGAGCCCTTTTGCCTAGGGCACCAGTTGACCTAAGGCTGCTCCTGGGTACAGGAAATGACTTCTAGTAATTTAGAGGAAAAATAAATCAAATGTACTCAGAAGCAATTAAAATGAAAGAAACACTGAAGAGAATATCAACTCCAATAACAGAAGTCTGGAAAACAATAAAATAAGCTTTAACTACCTAGTCAGATGAACTCATACAACTGCAAAAATCAGAGGATGAAGTTATGAAAAGGCTGGTTGAGTATAAGGCTTCTCAAGAAGAGCTGTTCCAAGCAAAGGTAGAGTATGAAGACACAGATAGAGTTTGAAAATAGAGAACACAGAGAAAACCTGAGACTTTCTGCTGTTTCAGAGAAAGTGGAAGAAACAGATTGTATTAATTTTATAAATGTACAAATAATCTACTGGACTGGTATTCTACAGCATGTGTGTTAGGGGAATGTGTTAATTTGAAGGTCACATTGTGTGTATGATCCAAATTTGACCATGGGAAGGCAGCCAAGACCAAAATCAGTAAAGATGCAAACACACCAGCAGAAAGAGTTTATCCTGACAAAACTGCTGCAGAAAAGAAAAGTATTAAAAATTGGAGAAAACAGTGTTTACAGTGAAAAAATAATTTTCCACAAACAAAACTGGAGACAACAGAGTGCTTGTGGAAAATTATTTTTCAATGTACACCAGGCAGAAGAAAAGCAAGTTTATCCCAGCTATCAAAGAATGTCAAGAGACAGGTGCGAGATTCAAGCTGCTGCATCCAGCTTTCAGAATATTTTTTTTTTCCTGGAGGATCTAAGTCATTTTATAATGCAGAACAGGAAAGCAGTGAATAAAAAGTTTATCCAACAAAGAAAGACCCAGCAAGCAGAAAGGGACTCTGCTTTTCATTTTTTTGACACTAAGAAAAATACTTGTGAGACAGAAAAAAACATAGTGGCTGGTTAGAAAAATCAGGAGTACAATGAACCTGAACCACATACTGATGTTCGAAGATGTACATGATCAAGAAGCAGTCCAGCAGGAACTTACAAGATGGCTGCACATTCACTAACAGCTTAATTCTTGCTCTCCCGGTGTGAAAACAGAAACGTAGGAGAAAAAGCCAGTGAACCTAGACATATAGGTAAATTTTAATAACTGGACAGTAAATGCACTGCCTGGATGCCATGAAAAAAGATATATAGAGGACCTGAAGGAAAATTGGCTATAAAAGGTGATGAAAAACCACTGACTGAGAAACATATTGTTGCTGTTCAGCAAAAAGCAGTGCAAGTTCCAGGCATGAATTCCAGTTATCTAAAGGAAAGTATAAGGGAACTGCACACAGATCTTACTAAAATAAATGTAACATTGATGGAATAAATCAACTCAAACAATAAAAGACTGGAAAAAATGGAAGAAGCTTTAAACAGATATTAAGATACGTGATAAAACTCAGGTCGAAATGAAGAAGAGAAGTAAATTTATACAGTTATTCAGGGAATTCAAATTGCTGTACCCAGCCGTCTATAAAATATTTTCCCCGAAGGAACACATCATTTTTTGATTAAGTACACGCTAAGGAAGAAATACAAATGTTTGTCTAACAAAAAGTGAGCTGTGAAACAAAATGAGATATTGCTTCTTGTTCTTCTGGTAATAAATACCACAGAAAGACTATGTCAGTGAATCCTTTTCCAGTGTTTCAATGGAAAATGCTTGAGAGAAGGATAAAAGCACAAGAGCTGACTAGAAAAATCAAGAGCACACTGGAAATGAAGCAGAAATAAGGTTTGGAACTTGAACAGGAACAGGACAAGAACATCTGGAAATATTGGACTTTCTTGGATTTTAAACTTGAAGGGGACTCAAACATATACTCTACTTCATGTCATTAACGTTTAGAGAATAAAATCAGTAACATGGAAATTGACAAATATGGGATTACAAAAGCAATAATTAAATTTGTGAAATATGACAGAACAAGAAAATATGGAAATATTGGACTTTTTTGGACTCTGTTAAACTTTTAGGACACTTTAAAGCATATGCCCTACTTCATGTCATTAATGTTCAGAAAAATACTCAGGAGAGGGTGTGAAGATAGGTAAAGGCTGCCAGCCTAGCCAGACAGAATTTTGTAGATAATTCTGTCATTTGTAAATATTAATATAAGCCACAGGTTTGTTCTCTTAAATGGGAAAAAATGGTGTTAAATGTGGAACTGCAAAAACAACAGTGCACTCTGCTGTAACAAAGCTGATAAGTCAATTCTTTGATGTCAAAACTGGAGCTGAGCTGTCTAGGTAAAGGCATTCTGCCTATTGTTTTGAGGCTAGAGTTAATGGCTAGAATTTGCATGTATAATTTTTTTTTATTGTTCTGGCATACTGACCAGCTGCAAGATCAAGGGCTATTAACCTCTGAGAGTCTGTTAGCCTGGGAACCAGAAAGAAATGATGTAATCTGAAATATATCAGTGGTACCGTGTTATGAATTTAAAGAATGAGAGCATTTGAGCATTTGTCTTGAGAACACGCAGCACACCACTCTGTCTGTGTCTATATGAAAGTAGGATTTTAGAACTGTGTTTTCTCTTAGATATAGCTAGGAAATAGGAAGATTAGACTAGTTTGTTTTTCTGCGATGCCAGAACTTTTCTACTATATTATTTAAGTATTTCTCTGTGATCTCTGAACCCCTGATTAGCACTGTGTAATGAGAAGTATTGTCTTGTGTTTTTATTATTGATTATTAAATATTTTTAAACCTTTCAACTGTGGCTGTTTTATGTAGAGATAATTTAAGCTCTAAGAGTACATTGCATGTATATAGTGATACTGTACCAAGTCATTCCAAATAAGTCTTGACTGTTTGGTTGCACTTACCATTTGGATAATAATATTGCATAGTATAATTGGCCACCCTTTCATAAGGACCTTTGAGTAGCTGATAAATATTAGCTGGGTGGTGGCAGTGATTTCTACTGTATAGACTGGGTAAAAGGGGCACAGCTGGAGAACCTGTGCCAGCCTTCCCTAGGAGTGCCTGTGTGGTTGTATAAACTCTTATCTCAAAGTGTGTGTGTCAGCTGCTTGGGCAGGGACACGAAGCACTGGCTGGACAGAGAGGGTGCTGGAAAAGAGCAGAAGCTTGAAGAAGGTCTTTTAAAACAAGCTTGTTCCTTCTATCACTATTGGCCCTGGAATTAAATGCTGGACAAAGGGAACAGGAGTTGTCCAAGTGTGCCAGGCCTAAACAATAAATGCACTCCCTGTGGACATCAGAGTTGGGGATCTTACACCCACAGGAAGTGCACTTTTTCAATTCAGTAGGCTTTCCCTTCATACTGTAAGGCAAACCTCTGGAAAAAGGAAATTTTTTTTAACAGTTATAATAATTAGAAAGGAATTAGAAAAGGAGTTATATCAACAATGATATGCTAGAAAATACTTCCAAGTGAGGTAACAGAGGAGGAAGGTTACCGATAATGGTAAAGAATATTACCAAAGAAAGAAAATCTTAATTTTGTATCCAAAAAGTTTAGAAGAGAGGTAAGGAAGTTACTGTTAATAATACCAAGGAAAAATATTTAAAGAGAAGTTTTAGTTTTTGAACTCACTAAACCCCACTGTGAGTTCAAGAGATCACAATTCCATCCAAACCTTAAGAGCGACAAACATTTGAGGCAACACAGTGGTCAGGGGCATTATGGGTAAGGGAGGAACTCAAGAGTCAGATCCTAAAATCTAGAGAAAGTGGTCGAGTCAGATCCAAGGATCGGATCCATACCCATTAGTTGAGGAATAAATGAAAATGACATCAGATCCTGAGATTTTCTGCTGTACCATAGAAATGCTGTGGAAGAGACTGTATTAATTTTATGAAGGCACAAATAAACAACTGGATTTGTATTCCACAGCAAGATTTGTTAACTGAGAGGGCACATGTGCATGCTCTAAACTTGGCCATGAGAAATCAGCCAAAACCTGTATTAGTAAAGATGCAAGCCTGCCAGCAGAAAGGGCTGATCCTAGCAAAACTGTGGTAGAAGAGCAAAGTATCAAAAGTTTAAGAGAGCAGAGTATTTGTGGAACATGGTTATTCACTGTACACCAGAGAGAAGAGAAGAAAATTTATTCCAGAAATCAGGGAATGTCAAGAGGCAGGTGTGAAATTCAAGCTACTGTATCCAGTTGTCTTCAGAATATTTTTTCCTGGAGGAACAAAGTAATTTTTTGATGCAGAACAGGTTGAGAAGAAAATACAAAAGTTTGTTCAACAAAAAAATTAGCCATCAAGCAGAAGGAGGACTCTGCCTCTCTTTTCTGATAATAAACCTCATAGACAGGCTTTGTCAGTGAAACCTTTTCCAATGTTCCAAAGGAACATTCTTGAGAGACAGAGAAAAGCACAAGAGTTGACTAGAAGAATCAGGAGTACCTTGGAATTGAACTGGAGTCTGAGTTGGGAGACATACACGAACAGGAAGAAGACCAGCAACATGGAAATTAGTGAATAAATATGAGATTACAAACCATCAATCAAATTTGTGAAATATGGCTGTGCAAATAAACATGAAAAGAATGGATTTTTCTTGATTTTGTTAAACTTGTGGAAGACTTTGACTTTTGCCACACTTCATGTCATTAATGTTTGGATGGATACTAAGGGGAAGGGAAAAGGAAGAGGAAGGAAAAGGGTAACTGTAAGTAAAACAATTTCTATTCTTAACAGTATTTCTATATTTTTTTTAATAATATAAAGTACATCACCTGAAAAAGACGTTCAGTTCACAAAAAGAAATTATGTTGCAGCGTTGCAGAACATCACAAAAATCACTTTTCCACACACAAAAAGTCTGCTAAACTCCTTGGTAAGAGTTAAATAAACCACTATCTGCAGCTGTAATTCACAATAAAATTTTAATGCAAACAACGTTAAGCGCTTTCACTCACAAACTGTGAGCTTCTTCAGAACGTTAACTCAGCTGATATAGAATGTTTAAATATTCTTTATTGGCGCCTAAAAGCTTGTCAGCTTCTTAAAGCTGAAGTACCCTTATAAAAACTTCCTAATGATATTTATATCATTATGATAATATAAAGTACATGTTATATAGTATAGCATTTTCAGATACTGCACATGTTAAAGATAGTAAAGTAAACAGATGGCCTTTTTCTTTCTTTATTCTTTTTTAGCATTAAAATATAGGTGTTACAATGCAAAACAAGAAAAAAAAGGTTGGACAAAAGCATATTTAAGTTAATATGCTGTAATCATGGGTTGTTGAGGTGGGGGTGCAAAAGTACATAGATCACAATATATGTAGAGCTGATATATTTTCTCTTACTTTTGCATACTCTAATGTCTGGATTAAGGCCATTGACTTAATCTAATAACAAGTTGGAAAATAGTAAATACGAGAACACAGAATGTAATGAAAAGTTTTCGTATAGCAATAAATGCTCAGCATGACTTTAGAAGCCTGCAGCAGAGGGTCACATTTTTTCTTATGTTTAGACAAGCTGATTATACTGCAATAAAAAGTCAGAGCACTAGTTTATTTGAGGCTAAAATTTCTTTCTGACAGTTTTTCTGAAAGTATGCAAGTTTTTTTTTCAGATCACTGTGGGAAATAAGGATAAAAAAGAACAGACACCAATTAATGTAAGTAGGAGCACAGGCAGTTACATGCGTCTTAGCATGGATAACCTTAACTTTTGCTTATATAATGCCTGTGTGTGCAGCTGTCTATTTGGGACAATTGTTCCTTTTAGGAGGGTTAACATTCATTTTATGAACACGTACATAGTTTTATGAGTTTGTATTAAGTTAATAGGCTCTGGGGTGTTTTTTTTGAGGGTTTTTCATTAAAACAAAAAAGTCTTGTAAAATGTGACATATGTTTAATTGAAATGACATGAAATAACTGTACAAAATAACAACCTGCCAAACATTAGTGGGTGCATGCATCACAAAACTAGAAACAGACATTAAAAAAAAGCTGTCGTATACAATAGGTGGGAATAATGACCTCTTTCCATAATGGCAACACTTTCTTGGAATGTGAATGGTCTCTCTGGTACAGACAAAAGTAAAGAGTACTGAATTATATTAAGAAATGCAGAGTACAATTAGCAATGCATCAGGAAACACATCTGGAAATAAATGAGCATGTGAATTTAATAAAGCAAGGATTTCAGGATGGATATTCAGCAGAGTATCAGGGACAAAAGAAAAAAAAAAAAGAGTACTTATACTAACTGCTGGAGCAGCTCCAATACTGATAGAAAAGGGAAAAAAGATAATAATAGTAGATCTGTAGTAGTAAGAGGCTACAAGACAAGGGAGGAGAAGGATTACACTGACGTATTTATATTCCACCTAAAACTGCTATTACAGAGCTTAAATACTTGGGAAGAAATAATTAGTTTTCAGCAAATAATTTTACTTATAGGTGGGGACTGGAATTTGATTTGCAACAATGAGGATGCATCTGGGGGGGCCTAGAAGGGAAAATAAAACAAAATATAGTAGATTTCTGAAGAAACCTCTAAAATATTCTGTATATAAGAAGTTAATTCAATAGTAGGAACTTGGGGAGAATTTATATATCATTTCCCAAGGTACAATAACTGTGCTAGATGAGATAGAAAAAGAAGTTATATACTCACCATAACATTCCTTCTGTGTTGCTCATTTTCATTCTTCCTCAACTAATAGGTTTGGATCCGATTCTCAGATCTAACTCTGCCATTACTAAAGTTTGTGGTAACCAAAAAGCTCTCAAGCCTCTCCCTTACTCATAATGCACCAACCCTAAGTTACCTCAGATCTTGTTTGCTGATTTTACTAGAAGTACATATTAATTCATGTAAATAAAAGTGTATAGGTGTCCTAAAGAGAAAAACTATATCAGGAGCTCATTAAAAAGGACTGTGATGTCCTTATAATACATGAATCATCTAGAGGTTTGTAGACATAAGGGATGGGGGTTGGTGGGTGGGAAGTTGAGAAAGAATGAAAATGGACAACACAGATGGAATGTTATGGTGAGTACATAACTTCTTTATCTGATGATGTCAATTTTCATTCCCAATTGATGGGACAGAATCCCCAGCTACCTATAATCCTGGTTGGACTTTAAAGAATGATATTCCTGAGCATAGTTGGACCAAATTATGTTCCACCTTTGCAGACCTGAGTCCATAACGATTGTGGTAAGGTAATACCTAATTAGCTACAGATACATGAAATATAGATAAATGAAATACAATCAGCCACCTGGCTAACGTTATGTTTGCAACTGGTTTACCCAATTTCAATTTGGCAAAGGAAAAACAATTTTTCTGTTTGTCTGATTTTTTTGTTCTATGTAGGTAAAAACGTGAACATCCAATAAATATAACATGTATAAATCTTTGTCTACAATATTAAGAAAGAATACTGGCAAAGTACTGGATTGACTTATTAGATTCTGACACCACCTTGGGAAAGAAGGAGGTGTGTGTTCATAGTGTTACTCTATCCTTGTGAAAGATCAAGTATGGAGGTTTTGAAGACAAGGCTTGAATCCCTTAACTTCATCTACTAGAGGTAAAGGCTACTAAAAGAACAGTTTCCCAAGTAAGATACTTAAGGTCACATTTAGCTGCTCATTCCAAGGAGACGTATCAGTGACTGCAGTACCAAAAAGAGATCCCATTTGGGAGTATGGGCTTAAAATGGAGGTCTCAAAAGAATAGTGCCTTGTATGAAAGCCCTGCACAGCTTATGAGAGGCTACCGAAGAAACTTCCAATCCGATGTGAAAATCTGATATTGCTTCTAACTGAACCTTAATGGTTGAGGGACTAGTCCCTTCTTTAAAAGGTAAAGCTAAAACTCGAGTATGTTCTGTACTGGGGCTGAAAATGGCTCAACATGATTTAGTTGTGCTCAGTAAACAAATCTTTTCAATTTACATGTATAGAATTTTCATGTTGAATGTTTATGGGAAGATAAAGGAATATGTTGGACAGGGGGCGAGAACATCAGTTGTCTGGCTACTAATAGAAATGGAGAAACCAGGTCTTCAACCTGAGGTTTGAGATGTCTGGATGGATCATGTCCATTGAATGAGACAGCACATCTTTAGCTGGATCCAGAATTTAAGGCTGGTGAGATAAATGAGGCCAAAGGAAAGGAAACCATATCTGCCGAGGCCAGCAGGTGGAATGAGGATGACTTTGGTCTTCAACCTGACAGCTTTCTGCAGAAATTTTGGAATAAAGGGATTGATGAGTAGGCATAAAGTGGATTGGCAGGCTAAGTGTGAAGTAGAGCATCTCTCGGTGATTCTCCCTGTGGGGGAATTAGGGCAAAAATAGCTTCTGCATATGATGTGTAGGGGAAAATCAGAAATAATGAATCAAGGCTGGCCCCATCAATTCAAAATTATTTCTGTAACTTCCTTGTTGAGGGACCACTCATGAGGTAGATGAATGCACCTGCTATCATACTGGACTTTCCCAGAATGTACATTGCTATGAGAAAGTGGTTTAATAGAGATGGCCCATTGCCACACTCTGAGTGCTTCTCGACACAAGGGGTATGGATTTGGTCCCTCCCTGATGATGTACCAAATTACTGACATATCATCTATTTGAATAGCAATTGCCCATAAACTGGAGCAATCTATAAGGCCTGCAACACTAAGACCACTGCTCTCATCTCCAGTACATTTATATGCAAATTGGCCTATTCAGGGGACCAAGTACCTTGGACTGTCTTGCCCAAAAAGTACCCCTTCACCCCAGATGGGAAGCGTCCGTGGACACTATGGCTTTGGGTTGAGGGAGAGTGAATGAACGGCCTTGTAGAACCTAAGCTGATTGAATCCACCATATGAGATCTCTTTTGCATGACTGAGTGATTTATATCTGAGTTGACAGGTGGTGAAAGCTCGGCCATTGAACTGCTAGCATCCACTGAAAAATCCTCTTATGGAAAATGGCTAAAGGTACTAAGGTTATCGCCACTGACATTGATCCTAGAGCTTTGAAAGTCAAACCAGGCTGAAATCTTGGTACTACAAATTATTTTCCTGACCTGTAATCTGAGATTCTGTACTCTTGATAGAGGTAGTGAAGCTATCATAGATATTGTGTTGAAAATTGCTCCTATGAATTCCAAATTTTGAGTCAGTTGTAGATGAGACTTGTAGTAATTTATGGTTAACCGCAGATGAGAGTAAGTTTGGAGAACCTGATTCCTTGCCCTTATCAATAAATGACTGGTTGGGGCAGTAAGGAGCCAGTCGAATACACCTGGAATCCCTGCAGCCTCAAGTGAACTGCTACTACTGCCATACAATTGGCAAACACCCTGGGGAATGTGGTGAGGCCAAAGAACAGAGGTCTGAACTGGTAGTGACTGGCTCCTAGCCAGAAGCGTAAAAACCTTCCAGATTGTGTGTTCAACTTTATGTGACAGTACACGTCCCGAAGGTCTATGAAGCATATCCAGTCATCCTTGCCCGCAAAAGAGAGAATGGACTGAACCGTAACCATATGAAACTGTGTATCAAACTGAATTGTTCAAGTTGATGAGATCCAAAATTGGTCTCCAGTCCCCTGTTTTCTTTAGCACTAAAAACAACCTTGAGTAAGTTCTGGATTATATCTGGTCTGGCGGGACCTCGGATGACTCCTTTCTCTAGCAGATTTTGAGCTGAATTACTGCTTCTTCCCTCTGAGTGGGTGGACCATCAGGGACCTTCCATGAGTTTGGAGGTGGAAGGGAAAAAAGGGGTATTATGTCACATTTGAATATAATCCTCTGCACTCAAGTATCTTTTGGTATGTCTAGCCAGGCTCTACGGTGCAGTGATAGTCATCCCGCAATTGCCTTTAGAGGTGAGCAATCAGACCTACTTCAGAAGTGCTGGAAGGGTCCGTCAGAGAAAAAATCTCTGGACCCCTGGTGTTGAAAGCCTCCTCTGCCATGGGGGCAGAGTCAACTGTTAGAATTCTCCTCTCTGCCACTTGGGGGACTTTCTCAATGTGTGTCCTGAGAAGGACCATGGGATTTCTTCAACCACATCTACTGTCCACCTCATTGATTCCTTGAAAAGGATCTTTGAGGGGTCAAAAAACATAAACCCACTGCAGAGAGGGTCTTTCCATCCTTCTCACACCTGGATAAAGTGCCCTTCACTGTGGGTCCAAACAAAGCGAGCACTGACGAACGACTTGAAGGACTCCACAAAATCACATAAGTGCACCCAGTTATGCCTCCTAATTAAAATGCCTGAACCTGCTACTCTTGAGGCACATTTGGCTGCATGTGAAATTAGCCTCTTGGATAAATTTGAAAAAGATTGCAGGGTAGCTAACTGAGAAGCCACAGATGATGGGATCTCTGCAGGCCTGGACCCTGATAGGGAATCTAAAAGTTCCTTGATCAAATCCCTTTGCAACCTAGTAATATGTGCTAAATATTTCAATGCCCTAAGGGCAAACGTCACTGAAGCATAGACACACTTCCCAAATCTGTCCATCACCCAAGACTCCCTTGTTAGGGGATGAATAGTGGAACTCTGTTCAGCAAGTCCCTTTTTGGTGGCTGCCACTATGACCATGGCATTCACAAGCACCCCTATTGCCCATAATTCCTTCTTCGAAGGTGGTACTAGAATTTTGTCTGGTCTCCTGGGTATTGGTTTAACTGTGTCGAGTTCCTTCCAAGCCTGCCGAGCAATCAAATCAATTAGATCATCGGCAGGTAAAGTAACCCAGGAGGTAGATGGGCCAGCTCTGAATGCTTCCAGAAAGACAGACTCCTCAGATGAAGGGTTGCTGGGAGTCAAACCACCTCTCTGTTTCAGGATCTTGAGGATGTCTCCAAATGAGACATCTTATGGAGGTGATTGTGGGGATCCTTCACCTTCATCAAAGTCTGTATCCTTGGTGACAGATTACTGAGGAGAGTCAAAGTGCCTCCTCTTACACATCCTCTTCCTAGGGACCTCCTCAGTGGGTTGTTCCAGGGATGTGTCAGAAGAGACCATAATACCCTGCTGGGTAGTCTGGAGATCTTGCACTGACTGTCCCTGTGGTGTTGAATGGTGAAGCTCTAGGTGCAGAGGTATCTGGGTGGAATGGAAATCCAAGGGGGTTGGATCTGTCAGTCCTGTTGAAGCAGATAAAACTCTTTTCACAACCTTCAGACCGACCTCTCTGGAGAGAGAGAAGATCTTAAAGCTGAGAAGGCAGGCTTCCGGACCATTACCTCCTCCCACCCTGAAAGCAGTCTCCTTGAGAAGAAAGTCAGAGCCAAGCTATACAGTGCCAAGACACCAAGGTGCAGAGATGGCTCTGAAACTTTCATAGTTGACTCTATCTCCTCCGATCTGACGTGGAGGCTTCAGCTCCAAGTCCTCTGGATCCAAAAATGTCAGAGCCGAGGCACTCAGAATCAACTTCGGATCCGAGCCTGAAGGACCTGAAATACCCAGATCCTGGGTCTCTGAAACAACCAAGAGAATCAGAGGAGTATGAGATGGTGGAGTGGACAATGAATGGCCTGCATGATCTGAGCCAGTAGGCATCTATATCACACCCATCTGGATCTGCGCCAAAAGAAACTTCCTCATCATGTGATCCACAGCTTCTTCAGTTAAACCTCTAGATGATCGAGATGATTACAGCAAAGGAGATTTTGTATGGCACCTTTCTAGGAAAGGAGAAGACACCCTCGAAGGTACAGATCTAATGATGGTGATTATCAGGTCCTTGGTAAAGACATAGGATCCTGAGCCACAGGATCTGACAATTTTCTAGTTCAATCTGAGGATATCAGATCCAACAATCTCTTTCTCTTCAGATCCGAGGGGGAAGAGGTATGAAACCTCCTCAGATCCAATTTTGATTTCTTCTGGGAAGGCACGGAGGATGGACCTGAGGAAGTAGATGGAGCAGGAGATTTCAACTCCATGGAATTTTTCTTGTGGGATTGAGCCCCTGCAATAGCCTCTCCGAACGAAGACGGTAACAAACTTTTTAATATCAACTTGTTTTTTCTATCCAGTGCATGGATTAAATTTACAACAAATAATAGTGCACTCTTCTTGAAGATGTTGAGGACTCAAACAGTAGATATAGAGACTGAGTTGCTTGTCAAAGGCATTTTATGTCCATACTTGGAACATTTTTTGCAACTGGAAGGCCATTTCTCAGCCATGGTAATGATAAAAGAGAAACCGAAGAGAAGAAATAAGGGAGCGTTATATAGATAAGCTTTTTTTTTTTTTTTTAAGCAGGACTAATAATAGCCATTATCAACAATGGCAATTAAGGTTACTCTAACATGTAGGGAACAGAGAAGAAACAGAACAGTGAATACCAACTATGGTAAAGTAGATTACTCTATCAAGTAAGACAAATAGAAGACATTTCAATAAACTAGGATAAAAAAATGGTAAGAACTATAAAGGAGAAGAAATATGAGGAAAAAGTATAACTTATCTTGAAAAATAAGCAATGAAACTCAAGAGCTATGGCAACTACATCTTCAGCGAAAAGCGACAAATGAGATATGAGGTAACTTAGGGTTAGTGTATTATGGTTAAGGGAGAAGCTCGAGAGCTTTTTGGTTACCATGAGCTTTATTACTATGTCTCAATGCTAAATTAATAAATAAATAAATAAATAGTAAAAGCTGAGTCGGATCCGAGAATAGGATCCAAACCCATCAGCTGAAGAATAAAAATTGACATCAGATATTATATGTCACAAGACCATGTACATTTAATTGAGAGCTTTGACAAACATCCAGTTACTATTTCAGATCATGCACTAATAAAAACTTAAATGAAATTGAAGTAAAAATGAGACACTGGCACTTCCCCACCTATCTGTTAAAAAGAGAGGAATGTAAGGAAGTAGTAGAAAGTAGGAATTATTCAGGCATTATTGGGTAAGATAGAAAGTTTTTCAGAGGTTATAGCTGGTGAGTGGGATAAAATGAAAGTGGAGTTTAAAACAGGGTAGGTTTCTTGCTAGGCTGCTATTATATCAACAACATTATTGGGAATCCTGGCATCTCTGGCTATAGTCAACACTGGAGGAAATAATTGGTAAGTTTCATAGTAGACTGGATCCAGCAGAGGTGTTCTGGATGGGTGATTAAGAAGGTCTGGATATTGATCCAATATCCATGGTGGATATTCTTTTAGAGGCCACAGAAAGGGGAACCATGTTTGTCTGGGCCAAAAAGGGGCACTGAGGACTACTTTGGCCTTGCAAAGTCTGGCTTTCTGAATGTTTGAATGAATTTGTTCATGATGGTATTGGGAGAAGGGCATACAGGAGCCCAGGGGGACCAACTGTGGACTACACCATCCCTTATTAAGTGACCCTGTGGAGGGATCAGGGCAAAAGTAACTGCTGCACTTGTTCAAGTAGGACACAGATTGCAGGAAGGACGGTCCCAGCAGCTGAAAATTATAATCACCACTGTTGGACTAAGGGACCACTCATGAAGTGATAGGAAAGTCCTGCTCAACTTGTCTACTAAAACACTGGAACACCCCATAATGCGCACTGCTATTAGAAAATGGTGTCAAGACATCACCTACTGACAAATACTTATGGCTTCCCAACATAGGGGATAAGAATGGGTTCCTCCTTGTTTGTTGATGTACCACACTGCAGCCATATTGTCTATTGTATGGATAACACACCCTTGAGGAAAGCATCCTGAAAAGCCTGCAACATGAGGAGGAATGTTCACATCTCCAAGACACTGATATAAAGATTGGCCTCCAAATTTGAGCATGTACTTTGGATCATTCTCCCTTTGAAATGCCCCCAGGGAGGCATCCATGGTCACTACTGCTGTCAGTGTGACTGGGTGAAAGGGTAAACATTGCATTATCGACAGTGAAATAATCATAATAAAATGTGATGTGCTGTCTGCAAATATTTATGAGATGTTCTGGCATGCAAAGAATGAAACTTCTGAGACCACTGAATTGCAAGCATCTATTGAAGAATCCGCATGCAGTATCAAGCCATGGGGACCATTAATATGGCAGACGCCATGAGACTTAGCAGATGTAGTATCAATTGTGCAGGGGGGTGGTGATGAGATAACACCTGTAACGCCATTTGTCAAGGGAAAACAAATATGTGTTGTGGACAGTTTGAAGAGTGGTACTGAGGTTGCATCTGATAAATTCTATTTGTTGTGTTGGAAGTAACTGACACTTGGATTCACTGATATGTCTAGATCCAGTAAGCACTAGAGGAGAAGATTCAAATGATGAACCAGAAGATGCCTGGATATGGCAGTGAGGAGCCAATCATTTAGGTAATGGAAAACTCACATCCTTAGCATACTCAAGTGTGCCAACATCACTGCCATTATCTTGGTGAGACTGAATGGCAGGACTCTGAACTGGAAATGATTGGCTCCCAGACAGAAATAGAGAAATCTCCTGGATTACTTCTCTAGCTTCATGTGATAATAGACATGTTGGAGATCTACTGAACATATTCAATCATCCTTCCTCAAAAGAGGTAGCATGGACTGTATTGTGACCATCTGGAATTCTGTCTGTTTTACAAACTGACTGAGATTATTGAGATCCACAATTGGTCACAGGTCCCCTGTTTCCTTTGAAACTAAAAACAACCATCAGTAGACTTCGGATCCCAGTTGATGTTTGTGGACCAGCTGGATGAGCCACTGACTGGGTGGAATGTAGGGAATCACCTTTTACTTTACAGCAGGATAAGTAAAGGAAATGGAATACCCTCTGGAAATTAAGTTTTGCACTGACTTGTCTATTGTTAATTTTAGCCAGCCTTGGAGGTGCACAGACAAGTATCCCCTGATTGCCTACAGAGTGCACCAGTCAGGTAAACCTTCAGGGACATTGATAGGGCCTCTCAGTAAAAGTACTGTGGAAGCCCTGAATATGTGATCTGCCACTCGGGCTATGTCCATTAGCATTACCTCCACCTTTGCCGCGTGGTGGTCTATCACCACAATGCTCATGGTAAGAGCTCTGTAACTTGCGAAAAATACATCTTTTTTCCTCCACTCTGGTTTCCGAAACAGGATCACTGAGGGATAGAAAAATGAATACCTACTGCAGAGAGACTGTTACCATCCTGTTCACTCTTGGTCAAGTTATATTTAACTTTAGACACAAAATGTGTAGAGCCATTGTAAAGGGCATTAATGAAGGATATCTTAAAGCCTGCAGCAAAATCAAAAAGACACATCCAGACATGTTATCTGACTATAAGACCTGTGCCTGCCATTCCGGCGGAGTCATCATTAGATATGAGATACATGGCTACTTTCAAGGTGGATTACAGATTTGAAAGCTGGGAGCCATAACCTTTTCGACGTCCGCTGGCATAACTCCAGAAAGAGACTTAGAAATTTTTTTGGTCAAGTCCCACTAAAATCTGATAATATAGACAAGATAGTTCAGTGATCTGAGTGCAGAGGTCACTGAGAAGTATGTCCATTTTCCAAATCTGTCCAATGCCCTAGACTCCCTGTACAACCATGGCATACACCAGGGGACCATTACTCCAATACATTCTGTTCTTGGGAGCTTGTAGAATTCTGTCTGGCTTTTTGGGAATAGGCTCTACTACATCGGGGTTCTTCCAAGCCCCTTGTGCCATAAGATCAACAAGTTGATCAACATGTGTTATCACCAAAGATGAATTTGAGCAGGAGCCAAAGGCTTCTAGAATTACAGGTTCATCAGGAGAGGGATCTTCAGTGGACCAAACCCTCTATGTTTCATAAGTTCAAGAATCTTAACGAAGGTGATGTCCTCCGAGGAAAATCTGGGTGAACCCTCACTTTCATCCAAATCTGACTCTGGGGTGGAGTCTATGTGCTTTCACTTGCATGTCTGTTTCTTGTGAACAGATTCTGGTGGGGAGACAGTAGGTTCAGAATCAGACTGGAAGATGATGTATTAAGTATTTCCAGAAACCTGTGGTGCCAAATGTCCCTGTCTGGTAGGATGAGCGGAAGATGATATTACAGGATCCAGTTGGGGTTTGGGTGGAACTGAGCTCTGAGAAAGTATCCTCTGTTTGGGTAAGCCCCAAACCCTTCTGACGAACACGAATGGTGAAGCTGCCACTGGAGTAGAGGATCACTCCTGATCTGAGGAAGCAAGAGAAACTCAGACTCCTGGCATCCCCGGCCCTAAAGTAGACGTCAGACCCAAGCTATCTCATGCTGAGCCTCCAAAGGGAAGAGACACCTCTGAAAATTTCAGGATAGAACTCTCCCCCTAGAGGCTGACACAGACATGGCAGCTCCAAGTTCCTTCCCGATCTGAGGGCATTGGAGTCAAGAGGGCTAGGGAGGTTGTCAAAGTCAAAGGAACTTCTGGTGCCAAAAGAAGCAGCTTGGAATGGGTCAGATCCAAGAATGTCACAGTAAGAGGATGAACCGCAACAGGAGAAAGGAGTGGAGGGGCAGGAGGCTAATGGTAGGTACATTTCCTTGAAACAGTACTGATAAAACCTCAAGCTGAATCTGTGTCCTCAAAACCTTTTTCATCATCCTGTTGATGTCATACTCTGTCGAGCTCCAAGATGGACGGGTGGATGAAGCCACTGAAAAAGACATGGAGAATCTTTTCTCCTGTAAGACTGGAGAGTACAATCTGGGGCTCACTGGTTCCAGAGGAAACTGGCGCCAAAGGGAAGAAAGTCAGGACCGAGAAGCGGTCAGTTCCAATCTCCTAGCTTACTTTGGTGTAGGTCTGACTGGAACTGATAAATCCAAGGACCATTTAGAAATAGAAGGAGACTTGTCTTTGTCCTTTTAAGTTCACTCTTTTCTGTCTCCTTCACCTTCTCCTTGTCTGACGTTTGAACCCTGCCTTGTTTCTTACCAGGGGAGGGAGAAGAGGAGGGTCCAGAAGAAGTAGTCCTTGTCTGTGGAGGGAGAAGTCCTTTCACCACCAATTTGTCTCAGTGAGCTTGTAAGGCTCAAGCACTAAAGAAGGCACACAAAGTGCATTGTGTTTCCAAATGGACAATGCCTTGGCAATAAACATAAAGTTGGAGGATTCGGAGGGGGCAATTTGTGCCCACATCCTGAACATTTCTTAACGGCTTGAGATTCAGCTATGATGAAAGCTGGAGATTAAATAGAAATAAATACTACCATATATTAATAAAAATTGCAGTATTATAAATTAAATGCTGTATAAACAGTAATAATTGCAGTAAGCAATAGTAAACACTATTCAAAAACAGAACATGCTAATGATAATTATAAACTACTACTAACACACCACTAAACTATGACTGTAAGAATAACCCTAAAGCTAGAGGGAGATGAGTCTTCCAGTAGAGGAAGAGTAAAGGTATTCAACTGTTTAAGTATCTAACCTAGATGACTATACAACTATATAACTATCTAACTTGTTTTTGAAAATTCGAAAACCTTCTTAAACACAACGGATATGAGCCCTCCAGAACACATCTGGATACTTCAGGTGGCAAAAACAAGAAAAGGATGTCCAAACAGCCGCAAGCAAAATACTTCTTTAACGTTAGACAGTTTATTACAACTCCACACATTTTCGTCACCCTTCAGAGAGTAACTTCTTCAGAAAAAACAAGTCAACTACAATGTTGCAGTTTGTTTAAAAATGACCGCCACTGAGTGACATGTGATTACATCCGCCAATCAATGAGCATTAAACAATAAAAATTTAGAGAAACAAGCTCAAAATGAATCGCAACCTTAAAAATGTCACTCAAAAGTACCAACAGTTGCAAATAATAATAATAATTAGTGTAATTATAATAATTAGTGTAATACAGACTGTTCTTTTTGAGTTAGTATACATTTTACCATTAACATATTAGCTTTCATAAGGTTTCATATATGAGTTATTTGTATAACTAGTGCACCTTAATTGCTGTTTTTAAATTCACATTTATGACTCGTAATAAGTTTACCATGAATTAGTTTTTATACTGTTGGCACTTTTGAGTGACATTTGTAGTTGTACGTAAAAGTTGAGTTAAACATTCTAAAATAATTTTCCTGTGAGGAGGCCATGCTTAAATTACTTTGAAGGCTAGTAAAGTGTATTAGACAGCTTTTTACTACGTTTTTATTCAGAGAAAGTAAGTTAATACTATGTTTGATTTTTACTGGCTTGTGCTGCTTAGTTTTCTCGGCAAAGAGCCATCATTTTCAGTTTAATCCTGGAACAAACTGTCAGTCACACATCAGTTCGTCTTCCATTCACAGAAATAAAAAGTTAACTAAACAGCCTTTGCCACCACAGTAGGCTAGCAATTTGCCTCACCTGCAGATAGGTGACTCTGCTGTGACTAAAGCTAGTTACACAGACCACTCATCTTTTTCTCCAGATCCCTCTGGTATTGCCCATACAGCCAGTATGGACCAGGGGCTATCCACATCCTCTGCTGCTGTTGATGTCCCTTTAGTGGGAAAGGGAGAGACACTTTTGTTGTTGATGGGAGAAAGGCGCCCCTGCTTAACTTAACCGGAATATTGTATCCCTCCCTGGGGAAGCTGTTGCTGCATTTAAAAATCCTGTTCGTCTTAACTGAAAACTAAATAACTTCTCCTGCTCCAGTTTCACTGAACAGGAGTATTTCATTAAGTCTGGCTCAGAGTCTTCTACAGGCTATTATCAAGTGGCTTCTGGTAAGAGAAAAAGGAATCCAAGAAATTGAATCTGGATAGGAATATGATAGGAATGATACAGGTTTTTCCCCTCAGAACTCAGATTCAGACCCAGAGGAGAACATGTTATCTAAAGCTCCCTGTCAAGAATTATCTTCGTCTAGGACTATTTCCAGAATGTGCCAGTGTTTTTAGTGGGAGAGCACTTTGGTTTCTCACTCCCTCAGAAAATACTATGAAATATTACAACTGGAATTCCCAGAACTTCCTCCTGCCCCCCAATTTTGCCAGCATTGGAGGATGTGTTTGTCACATCCTGTGGTTTCCCTGATAGCCAGCCTGCTGCACTTAAGAAAGCATATAGAATGTACAAAGTTCCACAGTTTTTCAAGTCTTTTACACTCATCCCAGACCTGACCCAGCAGCTATAGCTTTAGTCAATCCAGCTGGTGCCAAGCATTTTGTTAACTCGAATCCTTCCCCTTCTGACAGGAATGGTAAAACAATCGATAAGTTTGGAAAAAAATTGTGCGCTTCTGCATCTTTAATTTTTAGAATTTTTAATTGTCAAGCCCATATGTTAGTGTATTTGTTTCTTCTATTTCTCAGGTCACTACTCATTGTTTAAAGTGTGTTTATGACTCTGAAGATACTACATCCAGGGTTATCAAAACCTCCCAGAGGATGTAAAAATGAGATTTTAATTTCACCTTTGGATAGATATTTAGTGTTTGGTCCCTCTGGTGCAGAGGTTATAAAAATAGGATGAGAGGAGTAAGTTGATACAGGAAATCTCTCTGATTTTTCAGTCCTCCTCCTCTAAATTTTCCAAGGGTTTTTCTGTCCCCTCATCCAATTTTGGCAAGAAAGAAATTAAACAGTCTCATCAAAATGCTGATAAGCAGAATTAAAAAAAAAACAATGGCAGGGAGGTTCCAAAGCGAAAGCAGGACCCCCCCCAGCCCAAAACAAAGGACAGTCAAGTAAGTTCAAATGACTGTATAAGGGACCTTTTCCCCCCACCTCCAGTAGCCTGTTATCCCTTCCAGAAAGTATGAATCTCCATCCTCTTTTTGGCAATAGATTGTTTCAGATAAAAGGGGTCTTAGTCTGATTCAGCAGGATTACAGATGACAGTGGGAAGCAGTAGAGTGGGTAGCATTACTTCTTTAAAACAAAAAAGGCACCTCAAAGGGAGACTGATCTGGTGACAGAACTTATAGACATTATACTTACCAACAATTTTTTCATGTTTAATGGTAAGATTTTTTTTACAAAAACAGGGAGTAGCCATGTGCTCCCCCTGTGGGGCTAGTTTAGCAAATCTCTTTATGGCACAATGGGAAAAATTTTTCATTTTTGATAAACCTGAAATAAAAATTCTTCTGGTGTACTACAGCAGATTCTTAGATGACATGTTGTTATCTTTAAAGGGAATGAGACTGACGCACAACAGCTTGTTGATTATTTTAATTCTACTACAACATTTTTCAAGTTCACTTATAAATTTCATTCTGCTATGATCGACTACTTGGATGTTAACTTGATGAAAGATACAATAATAGCAGATATATTTCTAAGATTTATAGAAAACCATCTTATTGCAACTCTTTTTTGCACTATTCTAGTGCGCACCCTTACATGCAAAAACGTTCTATAGTTAAAGGACAACTTATTAGAGCACCAAGAATGTGTTCAAGTGAACGTGACTTTATTGTTGAATGCAAACTTTTAAAGGACATGTTTTATAATAGAGGTTACCCTATTTCTCTAATTGACGACTTAACTGAAGAAGTTAGTAGTAAATGTCGCAGAGGGGTTGTTCAACCACTATTACCACTAAATACAGTTGTTGAAGAGCAACAACCTGAGGGGACCTCTTTAACATCTACAACGTTTGACATCAATCAACTGGTTTCGCCCTTGAATGACACTCTAACTCCACCAAAATTGATACATATTATCAAGCTAGGCAGCCAGCCCTTTGTACAGCGTATTTTATAACTACTTTCAACAATGATTCCTCTATAAATATGGTCTGTTTTACATAAGGACAATTTATTAATGGATAGAGTTGGACAGTCAACTAAAATTGTTTACAGAAGAGGAGTTAATTTAAAAAGCTTCTTTGAAGCTAAAAACACTAAGCCTAGTTTGAGACTCAATGGAACATTTACATGTGGGGCATGCAGAATGTGTAGGCACATAAACACTGGTAACTCATTTAGAGTAAGAGATACTGGCAAGTTTTATATTAACCACAAATTGAATTGTGAATCCAAAGGTATTATTTATTTAGCAACTTGTAATCTTTGTTCGGCGTTTTACATAGGTAAAACGGACAGGAAGTTCCATGAGAAAATTTATGAACACTCATATGCAATTAGTAAAAACAGAAAAGAAAACGCTTTAGCAAAGCATATTTCTTTAAATGAAGGACACACTTTTGGATTCCAAGCTATAGATCAGTTAGTACCAGATATTAGGGGTGGTCCTCACCCAGTATTTCTTGAAGTACATGAACTTGAATGGCAATTGAACGCGTTTTCATTTCCCTGGTCTTAATGAGAATTGTAACATTTTATGTTTGCTTAAACTAAAAAATCTTATGAGATGAATTTATTGTCACTAGTTAATCTGACAGTATTTGTAACTACAATTATATGTGAATAATTGATTATGTCGACTAACAATTTTAATGTTTAACCTTAATAGAGGTTAGCCCATTAGAGTTTTACCAGTAGTTATGTTCTGTGATGCCTGGTACACTTTAGAACTTTTTCGCTGACTGGCAATTGAGATTATTGAGGTTTGTAGGTTCCTACATTGTTTGTTGCAATAGTGCATTTATTATTCAAACACCATTGTTTATCACAGTACATTTATTATTCAAACATCATTGCTTCACCATAGATATTAGAACACTATGGTCATGAGCTGGTGATGCTGAGTTTAAATATATTTAACTAACATCTAATTAATATTTAAATAATATTTTAACATTCAGATAATATTAGGGTTTACATTTGTATTGTAAATTATTTTTGGATCGCTTTGTCTTTAAGCCATTGTCCGTTACTGCCACATGATCTTATGTAACAGTTTTTAAATTCAGCGGTTACTGTGTAACCGCTGTTTGTTTTCTGAAGAAGTTACTTTATTTAGAGTGACGAAAACGTGAAAGTTTTTATATTAAACTGTTTTTGCGTTAAAAGAATTTTGTCTGAGGTTGCTGCATAGTATATCTTTGTAGCTGTTGGTTTTCCTGCTTTGTTTTCGTTTAACTCAACTTTTAAACTAACAAACACAAAAGTGTGCTCCTGTTTCAAAGTACAGCAAAGTCGCATGCCAGTTAATGAAAATGCATACTCCTAGCTTACAAAATACTTTCCACGCAGTAAAGTAATTTTAAACATTGAAAACGATATGTGGAAGTTTTTTCCCCCAGAGGGAACTCATCTGCCCAGCAATGGAACAGCACAAGGTGACCATCAATTCTCAAAAGCCCACAGAGGACAGCTCTCTTTGGCATCAGCAAAGCTCTAAAGGGCTTGGAGTTCAAACCTGTCTTTTAAGTCAACTCGGTTCAAGTGGACTAATGGCTTACAAGTGCAGAAGGTTGCTGGAGCTTTGGAAGCTGGCTAGTTGTTATATCCTAAGGAGGATATAACCCATATAAGCTTAGGGCTACTTTACTGCAAGCAGTGATCGATATGAAGAACATTAGCTATGCCTCTTCACAGGTTCATAGGAGATTACTAGACTAACAGCTCAAGAGCCCTTAGAAACCTATCCAGTTTTACCCAATTTTCTGTCCTTAGGGGAAAGATAACAAGGGTCAGTAAGTGGGGTTTTGACAATTAGCACAATTTTAGCAGACTGCCTCTGTCCATAAGGGACATGCGTGCCATCCAATTTGTGATTTCCCATCATTGGTCCAGACTGCACTTGAGGATGGTCAGGAAAGGGTCTGTTTCACGTGAACAGGAAGTCTGTTCTAGAGAAGGGATAATCTCTGGAACACATCTGGCTCTCCAACATGATCTATTCATGTCACAGATCAGGTTTAGTTCTTTGGAGCAAGTAACTTTAGTGTAGTTAGTTTTGCAAATTTACAACATTTACATTTCTGACCAGCTGGGTCAGAGACTACCTTGTAGGTCAGATGCAGATCACCCTCATTAACTGGTAGGAAATTGAATACAGTGAGAGGACTTTTAATCGGACCGCATATGACATGATGTTTATACTTTCTATTTTTTTGTCGAGAAACCTCTGAGGATGCTCCAAATGTTGCAGGTGCCTGGCGAGGTACATGCCACTTGATTACTGGTCTGATGATGGCCAAGTACTATGGCATCTTTAGATCTTGATGCAATTTCCTTACTTATAAAGTGAGCCACATAGAAGGATTTCCTCACCACCATGGACACATGGTGATCAAATTCAGAATACTATCTATCTGAATACCCATATCTCTCACCACTGGGTCCACTCTTTGGAGTGGTGCTATCAATGTTGTAATTTTCAGGAGTATTTGCTTTCCCAAAGTGTATTATTATGCACTTCTTTGCATTTAGTTTAAAGCCATGGCTCTGACACCAATCATTAGTCTGCGTCAGACCATTCTTTAGGATAGCAAGATCATTTTGGCAGTCAATGACTGTCCCCAACTTGCAGTCATCAGCATACCTGATCACTCAAAGGCCATCTACGTTTACCTTGACATCTGAGAATTCTATCCCAAACAGGAGGGGGCCCAGCACTGTGGTTCTCCACTGGTGACTGGCCTCTTGCTGGATGTGGATTCCCCCACTCCAACAAGTGTCCAATCCATAAGCCATTTGGTTATCCATCTGGTGATGTAGAGGTTTATGCCCAATTTTGTGAGTTTATCTATAATAACCCAAGTGGGGTATCATGTCAAATGCCTTGACCAGGTTAAGGTAGGTGGTATGCACTCACCATCACTAATCTCATCCATGGCCTTGGTGACCTTCACAAAGAAGTATATCAGATTGAGCAGGCAAGACCTGCCATTGATGAATCTGAAGTAGGTGGTATATAGACTCTGGTTATTTCCTTTGTCATTGTTAATCAGGTCCATGATTATCCTTTCCATAGCCTTACACATGAAGCTAATCACACTTATGGGTTGGTAGTTTCTGGGTCCGTTGATGGTCCCCCTGTGTTAAGAGGGATAATCGTTGCTGTTCTCCACTGTACTGGGACAAAGCCTGTCTGGAGATTGTGGTTAAATAGTGATCCAAGTGGGTCTGACAGGTCATGTTTCAAGCTATTTAACAGGCACCCTGGGATTCTGTCAAGATCCATTGATGCTGTGTTTCTAACTTTAGACAGCACAGTCATGACCTGTTCTTTTGTGATAACAGGCAAATGAATGGTAGGGGGTATTTCATGGGGAGTGACTGGAGGTGATGAGGGGGTGAAATATGAGCTGAAATTATCACCTAGCAGGTTTGCCATTTCTTCTGGCTGAGTATAGGCAGTACCATCTACAGCTAATGCATCATATTGTAGAGCATTTCCCTTAAGATTTCAGAAATATCTAAAACATGCTTTGTGGTTATCCTTTGCTTGGGAGGCTATTTTAGTCTCGTATTTAGCTTTTGAATACTTGACTAATTCCCTGATTTGCCTGTTGAGATTAATGAGGGATTGTTTTCTCCGTTGTGCACCCTCCTACTTACTTCTAGGCAATATTTTTTTCCTTCTGTTGCACAGTCTATTTATGCCAGGCGTCCACCAGGGTGACTTGTTTTTTCGGCTAGACCTGGGTTTACTTCGGTCAGGTAATGCCATTTCTATTCAGTTTTTTTACGTGGTTGCACAGGACATTCATGTATACTTCTTTACAGGCCTCTGTATTTTTGGAGTTAGGGTGAGCTTTAAAATTACCTATGCTCTCACTTATTAGAAGGTCATTTGCCTTGGAAAAATTCTTTAAGGTTTTAGAGTTGATGGGGGTTCTACTGTTACATGTATTTCAAAGGAGACGGATTTATGATCTGATCTTACCAATGAGGACATTATGCTGGGGTGGGGGTGCAACATTCCTCCCTGTTTGCGAGTACTATGTCAAGGATATTTGAGTCCCTAGTAGAAGTGCAGTCCAGCTGTTCCAGAGAATTTGCATTGACAAAGTTCAGGAATCTCTGAGCCTACACATTAGTGGTTATGTATAGTTCCCAGTTTATGGAGGGGTAGTTAAACTTGCCCATGAGTAGCGTGTTGGCCAGAATGGCAAGTGATTCTAGCAACCTCAAATATGTAGAGTGGGTTTCATGGTTGGGGACCTGTAGCTAGCGATGATATGGTGGGGAATTTTGTCTATGGTCAGCTGGACGTAAAGTAGCTCAAGCGAGTCAGCCTGCTTGACCAATATAGAGGTGTCATTGTTTTTATGTTAATGGAAATGCCTCTTCATTTAATTTTTTCCTTTTCAAAGGGTGGTCCAAATGTGCAATAGGCATTGTAGCCTTGCACTGCTAGGGTGCTTTCCATAGCCTTGAACCATGTCTCTGTAACTGCACAGACATCAGCATTCCCAGGGTGAGGAGAACTTCCAGAGAGTGCAGTTTTTTGTTATTCTTAACACTGAGCAGTAGTACCTCCAACTTGGCATTAGAAGAATGTGTTACATTGGTAGGTATGTTGGTTTTGCACTGCCCACTCTGGGGATGGCAAAAGCCTTGGGCTAGTGTTTGAAAGATAAGGTAAGATCAGAACAGGTTTGGATCATTTCTGGAAAAGCAGCACGGTCTGTTAACCATGTCATCCCAAGCTGAAAAATACTGTGAATCCCCTTGGAATGACTCAAAATCATTTTCTTTAGGTCACGGATATAGTGTAGTCTTTCCTAACTTTACAATGAACTATGCTCCACCGTGAGCTTTTCTTATCAAACTTACGAGAATACACTTACCATGATTCTGTTAAGATGAGAAGAAACACCATATTCAGAAGAAAAGAACTGTGGGGCTTAAGGGACAAAATGGCTTTGAAAAGCCCATGTGAAAAATCAAATCACTCCTTCTGTGGATCTTTAGCAAGCTGTTGAGAGTGAGAGGTGTGTTTAGTCTTCTGTTTAGTTTTGGCAGGGAAGTTATTCATATAAGATGTGGCAGCTCAAATCCCTGATATACCTCAGTAAGCCTGCCTGGAATATCTTACCTTCTGAGAATTTGAAGAATACTCACAGGTATAACAACAGAGAGCTCTTTCCTACCTGAAGCATACATTTCATCAGTTGGGGTGAATGTGTGAGAAGGCTGCATCATATCGACCTCTGAACGGGTCACAATAAAGTGTGTAGCCAAAGTACCCGGGAGGACTATGGACTTATCAAGAGGCACAGCAGCAATGTCTGGGTCCAACAGGACAGGCAAAGCTTCAAGCTTAGACTTCTGTACGTTTTTACTAAAATCTACAATAGAAACTGCAGTTAAAAAAAAGGAATAATTAGTACAGCATACAAAATATTGCATGATGACTATAAGAATCAATCAGAGGAGGTTAGAAAGGATTGGGAAGAGAGAGCTTGGATAAGCAATTCAACAAGAAACATTTTTTTGAAAGATGCAACAAAGTCTAGAAGATTTAGAATCTTTGCTTGGAAGAGTTTACATAGGTATTTGTATACCCCAAGTAGACTCCAAAGAATTTTTCATCAGGTAGACGGCAAATGTTAGAGGTGTGGTGGAGTAGAAAGAAGTAATTGGGAACACATTTTCTGGGAGTGTAATGAGTTGGCAGACTTTAAAGATTCCCTGCAGACTGCTCTGTCAGAGATACTGGGTGAGCAAATTTGTGTAATTCAGAAAATTATTTTTTTTTTGCGCTACGATACAGAATCGTAATGGTCTAGATATAGTGAGGCCTTGCTAAGTGTAATTTTGGTGGCTGCCAAAAAAAAAAAACGCAATTACTAGAAACTGGAAATCACAGTCTAAACCAACTTCACTAGAGGTAGTGAATATAGTAACAGAGATAAAAAACTGGAAGTGGGATCTCCAGAAAAGGGTAGGAACAAATTACATAGAAAAAAATGGGAATTGTGTGAACAATACATGCAGAGCAGGAACGAGGTTTAAAAGAAGGCAGGATTTGAATGAGCTATGTAATGTCTGAATGACAATGACTGGACAATATAAGTGATGTATAATGTTTGCAAATAAAATTATGTCGATAAAAAAGCTTAGACCTTTGTAATTTTTTTTTTTTTTTTTTAAAAAAGAAGGACATCTGAATTGGAAGCCTCAGAAGCCATTTTATCCTGTTCAAACTCCCTTAGCCTTTGGATCTCTAAATACAATTTTAATGAAGACGAACAGCTCCTAAAGGTCCAAAGGACAAAGGATTTGGCAGATGGAGCAGTCTTTATGATTATGACTAGAGCCAAAATAAAATAAATACTTAAAGTGAGTGCCCCTTTAAGGAATTTGCCTCCAACAATCACATTTTTCTCTCACAGATGACATGAAATAAATACATTTTTGTCACCAAAAAGGAAGGGTATCCCAAAGGGTATACAGTAAACTCTCAGTTAACTGTCACCCATGGGGATTTGTAGATGCCGGATAACTGTAGTTTCTGGTTGCTTGAGAGTTATTATTAAAAATAGGCCTGACTAATACTGTACCCTATACTATTTGTTTGGTTTGACTTGCTCTCAGGTTGGGGAGAGAGTGAATTTATTCCTGTCTTCCTTTTTAAAACTCTAAAAACGTAAGATATGTTTCTGCAGGAGAGAAACAGAAAGTGCAAGACATGAAAAGTGTACTGCATTTCTTCGATTTTTTTTTTTGCCGGTTGCTTGAGTTCCAGTTAACTGAGTGTTTACTGTACTTATCTGCCCGAGGCAATAGAAAATGACACTCATCGCATGGGCTGACAGACCAAAGCTGAATCACAGGTTCAGTGTTTGGAATGGATGGCAACAAGAAAGTTCTGAGGTATTTTGTACTGTACATCACTTATGCACCTCCTAGGCATCTTGAGATTTGGTCATAAGTCAAACAGAGCACAAGAGGAGGGAGCCCAGGTTTAGGTACATTGTCCAGAGAGTTGGATGCCCTTGGCAAGATACCCCATCAGTTAGTAATACTGCAACAATAATTCAAGGAAGGATCTCCTCTAAAACCCAAATATATTTAAAATAATCCACTACAATAAAACCAAAGCAAAAAAGTATCATCTCCTTACCAAATGATTTTCTGCATCATCTGCAACTTGTATTTAATAATTTAAAGATATATTTCAGATACATTAGAAAGCCGTGCTGCTCAATAAATCTCAAATTAGATGTTAGCTGATTATAATGTTTATAACTTCTGTCCCTTAAATATACACTTTGACGTAAGGTATTCACAATTCAAAATCTGACAACAGACAAAGCAAGAGGTAGTGTCAATGCCATCCTAAGGACTAACAGACAAGTAATAATAGGAAAGAATTTTTTTGCATATAGTTTGTGCCTGTTTTACGGCTTATCTGTAATTCTAGTACCTGTTATTATTGAAATGTTGAGCTGTGTATAGCAATCTTTATACCTATAATACTGTAGTTGCCTTACATTTCTTTATGAATACGGTTTTATTTTGAACAATATTTTTAGTGGATTGCTGATATAAATGTCATTGTTTATGAGATTGTTATTCTGTCTTACAGTCTCTAAAACTCATCCGAACTGTACAGCAATAGATCACAATAATATACATGACTGGCTATAATTTTTTGCTTTTAAAAATGTTTAAAAACTCCTACTTTATTACCTGAAGAATGTTATGCAAATCTTGGCATATTGTGGCCATATAATCTGTTTTTTCAAAAAGACGCTTTCGATCAAACTCCCATCGTTGATCTCGTCCTGAGGCTTCAATTTTTGCACGGACATCAAAATAACACTCTCTCCATAATTCCAATGTACGTTTCGCTTCCAAAGTTTTTGTTTTTGCAGCTTCTTTATTTTCGCTGTTAAACAAGTTTAAATCAACAATTATTCACTTCTAATACAATAGAATAATTTAATTTATTGTGTTTTAAAGTTTCTATCACCATTCTGTAACATATTTACAAAAGCAAAAAAAAAGTACATTTTCAGTTCGACTTTTCAAAACACTAATTGGGGATTCACTACAGATCTCATAAGATGAAAACAGAAAACAATTCCTCAGAGTGCAGGGTTGCCCCATCATAAAACTTTATTGTTGTGACAGTCCAAATGTCTTGCTCTTGATGAGAATTAAAATAAATAAGGTTCCCTTTGTCATCACAAATATATGTAATTAAATTAGTTGGTAAACTGGATCAAGAGTAAACTTAAAGGGGCTGTCACCAGTCTGAGTTTGCAGTAGCTCAATCTTGGCACAATTAATTAATGGAATAAATGATCGTACTTGCACATTAAAGAGTCAAATGTGCCCTCCATTACTGAATTGTAGACTCTTAAAAAAGTTATATCTTTATAAATAATATTTTACTACAAAAAGTCTGATCAAGAGCACAAAAGCTCAGCTCATGCTGTTAAAACAGGCTCGATGGTATTCCCTTTTAAGAAATATTGGGACAAGAAGGAAATCTTTTAAATGCATCTGGCACATGTTTATCGTTAATGTCTCTAGCTATGGACATAAAAGGTGATGCTGGACCTTGCTGTTTGCAGTCCCCTAGTATCATAGTCATTTGACATATTTTTTGTCACTCACCAACCTTTTAAATATGACAACTGACAACAAGGAAGCCCATTTTTCAAACCTGTACGGTATAGGAATATGAACTGTATTCTTTTTTCATTAGTGCTATCTTACAGTAACCTTTCTATTCAGTACAGCCCAAATATCACCCTAAATAATCTCAAACACAGTCTAGCTTCAATGTCACAATCTCCTCTGAAGTGCATATATTGCCTCTTTAAAATCACCATGTGTTCCAAGGAAAAAAAAGTAGCTGAATGTATTTTTGCTCAAAGAGTCTGCCACTAGATTGTGCTCTAAAGGAATATAAACTGCCTGAAGAGTTAACTGATAATGGAGAGCCACCTCTGAGGCCTGAAGAACCATCCTGCAGAGGAGGTAAGATTTTATGTGTCTCCCTCCTCGTTGACATAGCACATCACTGTAGTGTTGTCTGTACACCTTCAAGGAGGGTGGAGAGAACAGGTCTGTGTACAAGAACCCTAAAAACCTATATAATTGCATAATTAGTTAGTATTGTTATTACCATCATTTTGAATAAAGTGGAAAAAAGAGAACCAGAAAAATATATATATATGTATGATGATGGAAGCAAAATATACACTTAAATTTCAAATGATTTAAAATGGTATTTAAAATGGTATTTTAAATTTTTGTTTCCATCATCATACACATATTTTTTTTTTTTTGGTTCTCTTTTTTCCACTTTATTCAAAATGATGGTAATAACAATGCTAACTAATTATATAGGTTTTTTGGGTTCTTGTACACAGACCTGAAGAAGTCTAGAAGGACGAAAGCGATCTTTGTTAACAATAGGTTATGAAAATAGAAACTGATTTTTACATGCAAAATGTATGTGTGTATATTTATATATAATTTTTGATCGCAAAATGAACTAAGGTTGATATATTTCCAGCCATGTAGTATATTGCCTTGTATAAAATCACAGACTTAATAATTTGGTTAAATAAGATGTACCATTAAAGTACATTAAGCTATATATTATTATGACAGCTACTAGGTAGGGCAGGACCAGTTCGAATGTCACACTGATGGGGGAATGGATGTGAATTTAACATGTGTACCAATAACACTTTGTTTTACAGCACAATAAACCACTCCCATGCCTGATAAAAAGTAGATATATATTTAGAAAGCTTGTGAGGAAATTATTACTCTATTTTTGTTTTACTTGGATCGCTTGTCTGTGTACTTAATAAAGGATTTTCGACTGGAAACAGACTGCCTGCCTTGCTTGGATTACTTTCGAATACTTAGTAATGCTGTAGAATTATATATTTTCTATTATTACTTTTTGACTTGACGAGTTTACGTTCGCTACTTCTACTACTATTGTCTGATCTGATCAATATACAGTGATTAACTAGAAATATATGGACTGAAAATCTTCCACACAGAGAAGTTTCTTACACTGTTTTGTTTTTAGACCCACTACACTTTAGTGGGTTGTTTTGAGACTTCGGGGATACCACAGAGATTACTTGTTTTTAGATTACTTTTTCTAAGATTTTTTTAAGTGTAGAAAGAAAAGAAATAGACTGAAAGAGTGAGGGGATTACTGATTTCTCTTGTTTAGGGATAAATATTATTAGGGCTTCTTTCTATATGTTTGGCATGTTTGTGGGACAGAGGTTATTAATTCTGAGCAAGAGTGGTTAAGAAATCTTTGCAAAGACAGATGAACCAAAGATAGATGTCTGAACTGGGTGAAGAGTCAGTGAGAATTTGAGCTAGCAGCATTTCTTTATCTTTGTATATGATGTGTTTAAAGAGAAGGGAGGAGAGTGGTATGGGGAGGTGATGATGCGTGGTGGAAACTTGTTTTACATTGTTGAATTCATGGAGAAATTCTATAGTGGTGAGACTGGGACTGTTGCAGTTTAGGACTTTGGAGGGAGTGTTTTCTTGAGTTTTGTGCCCTTTGAGTAGATTTATTTCATGCCACAAAGTTTAAGTTTGTTCAGGAGCAAATCTTGCCTTGACATGCAAAAAGCATTCTCATGTCTAGGAATAGCTTATTTTGGTAACAGTTCGGAAAATGGAGATGTGAGAATGAGCTTGAGTGCTCGGGTTTTGTTTCCACTTCGAAAAAGTTTCATCTCAACTGTAGGAGTTGTATGAGTTATTCAATTATCCAATTATTTTTTAGTGCCTTTAATAATTATATGTGCCAGGAGCAAAGGAAAGGGAAAGTATACACATCCTGTCATAAAACATACCAAAAGAATGGGGATAAAGGGTGGGAGGTTGCATCTACTGCAAAAATGATCTATTCAAACACTTACCAATTCAACAAGTTTACTTATACAACTGTACTATGTTCATCATTAGTTCACTATTGCAGTGCCCGAAGCTTTATGAGTCAAATACTTAGAAAGAGAGGAAGAGGAAGAAGGATAAGAGTCTAGGAGCCAGTGGAAAATAGTACTACCAATGCCTGCTCTAGACCTACAGATTGAGTCTAATTTGTAGTGCTTGGTGAAAGCATGCACTGATGAACAAATTGCAGCCTTTAGTAGATTTCTAGAGTCCACTATTTTTAAAAAGCCACAGAAGTAGCTAATCCCTAGTAGAGGAGGCCTTGACCCTCCCTGGATGTGTCTTGTTATGTTGAGAGTAAAAAAAAGCAATAATATGCAATAAACATTTAGAAATTGCCCGTTTTGACACTGACTGTCCCCTTTTTTTATATTCATGGGAAATAAACAGTTGATAGAATTCCCAAATGTTTTTACCCTATCAGGGCAAGACACATCCTAAAAGCTACTGCAGCATTGCAAATGATGAATATCCCAAGTTCTGAAGTTAGCTGTTGCCACAGAGGAAAGTGACAACCTCGACTTTGGGAAAACTTTACAGGAATACCCTAGTGGGGAGTGGGAAAAGCAAGAAGGGCCATATAGTCAATCTGCCTTTTTAGACTGTCCTTGGTTGTGGGAGGATGCTTCCTTCTTTTTTGAACAACAGTGACACTGCTTTTTGAAATGTTGTTTACCTGTGCCTTGCTGAGATTTTTATTTTGCTTCCTATAAAAAGAACCCAGACTGGAAGGAATGTTTCTATTGTATTTTGGCATGGAGGGTTGAAAAATCTGAGCAACCCCCTGAATTAACTTTTCCCTTTCATCATATCTTTTAAGGACCTTAGCAGAGGAAGGGTCAAGTAATAACCCTTCAACCGGGGGGAAGCATTCAAGAGCTCATTTTGACATCCTCTAGTAAATTCTGTAAATTTGGCAGGGCAAATCGTCTCATTACTGATCCAGTGGCAGCTTCTCTAGAAATGGCATCAGCACTGCTATAAGAACTTTTTAAAGACTGTTTGGTTACTCAAAACAGAAAATATTCAAGGATTCGGAGATGATTTAGTCTCTGAAGAAAGGAGTTCAGAAATTAACATTCTCATATTGTCAAAGGAAGCAAGCAGAAACTTAGACAAGAACCTGACAATTCACTATTTTGAATGCTGTGGAGGAAGACTTATAAACTTTCTTCCCAAGACTATCAAAGACCTTTTTATCTTTGTCAGAATTAATAAGCTTAGCAGCAAAAATATGTTTTTCAGAAGATTTTTTTTTACAGGGAAATCACTGCAGAAACTGATCTAGTATTTAAAAAAAGGAATTTGTGGGTCTGATGAACCTTATAGAATCTATCAGACTTTTTTGGGGGTAGGCAGCACAATGTCAAGCAAATTGCTGTTTGCAAGGAAAGCACCCTCTAATGTTTGCAAAACAGGAGGAACAGCTGCATGTTAAGAGAAATATACTTGAATAAGACATACTATATTTGCTGAGATTCTGGTATTTCTTTTTGCTCCACTGAAAAAACTCCTTTATTGTGGCAATAGTATCAGAAAACATTCCTCAGAGTCAGATACCACCTCCTGTGGCTAGTAACTTGAGAAACACAATCTAAATCCAATGCCTGTCCCTCAGAAAAGAAAACCAGAATTTTACAGAAAGGAGAATCTGTTTTCATTTTAAATTCATGGAAGACTCAGAATGCAAAGATTGAAAGGCTTGAAATAAACCCTTATAAAAACTCAGCCAATCTTCCGTATCTATCCTATGTGAGACAGGAGAAGATAAATGCCCAAATTTATGTTTTATTTTCTTGGGAGATCCTCCAGAAAAAGACTGATCTTCTAAAGGACGGTCCCTTCCCTGGGAATCAAACTCCTCAGAATGACTTTTCAGTAAAGCATCACTTGCTTCTTCCTCTGATACCAGCAAGTGTGGTTCTTCCTTGCCAGAAGAGCATAGTCAAACAGCTGGATTCAGAAATAATGTTGTTACCTTTGTTGTTCTGAGAAATAATGTCCTCTCTTTATGAAAATTGCTGAATAATTAGTGTTAGGTTCCCAATATTCCTACTGATGTCTTTGACAGCCAAGTGGGAGAAAATTTCAGTTGCAGCAGCTTCCCCTCCAGCAGCCATAATGTGTGGTCAACGAAACAAACAAATCAAAGCAGAAAGACAAAAGGCAAACTTGTGAAACATAAACTATGTTTTGATGGAAAATATTATTTACAGAAGAGTGAGGTAACCATGGGGGGGGGGGGGTCACCAAGCGGCTCGTTTTTGAAAATTTAGTTCCGGCCCATTGGGAACATAAGTTTTTATTTGAAAATGCTGTAAAAGACTCCTTTTGGCTTTATATTCATTACCTGGATGATATTTTAATCCTTTAGAAGGACAAGGTAGAGAACATTGTAAAGACTCAAATAAACTTCTTATCTTTTACATATGAATGGGCATCAGATAGGATAGCCTACCTGGATGTATTGTTGGATAAAGACATACGGTCCAACAGATATACATCCAGAATATTCAGAAAAAAATACCTACTCTAATACCTTTCTTCATTATACCAGCTCGCACCTATACCATCAAAAAAGGTCATTAGTAAAGGGGCAGATGGTGAGGGCAGCAACAAAGGTTACTTTAGAGTCACAGTTTGAAGAAGAATGTAATAATTTCATAGGAAAGTTTGGCAGGAGAGAATATCCCAAACCTCTTCTTCAGGAATTAGTAAGATACGTATACAGTAAAAGAATAGTAGGACATTTTAAGCCTATTTTAAATACTTTATCTGTAGGGCCTACATCTCACTCACAATTTTCCAGTTTGGACGGAACACAATATAACTTTAGCCCAACTACTACTTTTATTACATGTTTCAGCAGTGATTTTAAAACACTTAAATGGATTTTGAACAAAAATTGGGTGATTATGTATGATGACATTCTAGTTAAAAACAAAGTGGGTGAAAAACCCACCATAGTATACCATAGGGGCTCGATCTTTAAAACTACCATAGAGAATATGACATTAATTATACTATCAATGTTCATAATAACAACCTTAGCCCCACTATGAAAAAATGTGAGAATTGCCCATATTGTAAATATATTTATACTGGTGACTCTTTCAGCATCTGTGATAAGGAGTATCGGATAAAGAGTAGATACAACTGTGAAACAAAAGGAGTTATATATGTAGGATTATGCCCATGTTTTTATACAGGCAAAACGGGGCACGATTATGGGACTGGATTTATGAACATGAATATGATATAAAAAGAATAAATCTGAATAATGCATTAGCAAAATATGTTCACATGTACCCTAACCACCATTTCAAATATTGATTATAGAGAAGGCCAATATCAGCATGAGAGGTGTCCCTGGACATTGGTGTTAGAGGAAAAATAATTATTTTGGTAAATATTTTTGATTGCTTGCAACTGGCCAGGCTTGAATGACTATTGCTCTATCAGTTGTATTTTAAAGCATAAAGCTTTAACTAGATAAAGTACTATTAACATTTCCATACTATTATTCATATTTCCATACAGGTTTGTGTATATGTTAACATCTTAGTGAAAATTTGTACCTTAATTTTTATTACATTTTCTGGTGTTTTTTTGTATTATTTTTAATACGTTCATTCATTTTTTCAGTACATTTTAAGGTCTTAGTGAGTGAACATTTTTAGATATACTACTGTGTTTATATACTTTGAATGGCACTTAAAATAGTACATTGGCACTTTAAGAAATGTAAATGGGAGGGTTCAGTGACATCATCCTTTGATCAGATGACTGCTTTGGACCTTACTTAAAGCTTGTTTCATATATTAAATTTTATCTGAAGAAGTTCATTATTGTTATATGAACAAAAGCACTTATCAGTTTATTTATTTGTGGATCACAAAAGTTTCTTCAAGAACTTTGCGACTTCTTCTGGCAGCTAATATAGTTTATGTTCCTCTCGATCTTCCAGAAAATATAAACCAAAAAGGTAGGGGGATGGAGGGAGGGGAGCTGAGGAAGAATGAAAATGAACACAGATGGAAAGTTATGGTGAGTACACAGCCTCTTTATCTGATGTTGTCAATTTTCATTCATTCCTCAACATGTGGGCAGAGTCCCCTGCTACTAGAATCCCAGGTAGACTCTAAGAAAGAATATTCCTGAATACTGTTGAGCCTAAGGCTGCTCTTCCCCTGGAGACCAGATCAACTTTGTAATGAGCAATAAAATGATGAGGATTAGCGCCAAGTGGCTGCAGCACAAATATCATCCATGGAGTATCTGGATGGAAATACTGAAGGGTTGCCATGGATCTAGTTGAATGAACCTTCAAACAAACCCAATTTATTATAGCAAAGGAAATGCAATCAGTTACCCATATGGGTAAAGTTATTTTGGTAACTGGCTTACCAAATCTCGATTCTGAAAAAAAGACAAATAATTGATCTGACTTTCTGAATTTCTTTGTTCTATGCAGATAGAAACGTAATTGCTTGTGGGAGTTCAAGATGGCCGCTGTTCTGTAAGCACTGCTAGCACTTAGCTCTCTGAAATACCCGGGATTTAAACAAACCCAGAAGATAAATCTAAGTCAAAAATGCAAAAATATCGCAGAATATATATCTCAGATAACAGTCAGCAACTAACAGAGGAAGAAAAAGTGACAGATTTCTTTGTGAAACAGCAGGATTAACTACGATTTCTGAAAAACAGCTTAAGCCATGTGGTGCTAAGGCCCAACATCTGAACACAAAAAATGGAAATAACTTCAAACAGCAAAGATGTCGAAAGAGGACAATATTATGGAATGCAATCAGTTACCCATTTGGGTAAGGTTATTTTGGTAATTGGCTTACCAAATCTCGATTCTGAAAAAAAGACAAATAATTGATCTGACTTTCTGAATTTTTTTGTTCTATGCAGATAGAAACGTAATTGCTTGTGGGAGTTCAAGATGGCTGCTGCTCTGTAAGCACTACTAGCACTTAGCTGTCTGAAATACCCGGGATTTAAACAAACCCAGAAGATAAATCTAAGTCAAAAATGCAAAAATATTGCGGAATATATATCTCAGATAACAGTCAGCAACTAACAGAGGAAGAAAAAGTGACATATTTCTTTGTGAAACAGGATTAACTACAATTTCTGAAAAACAGCTTAAGCCATGTGGTGCTAAGGCCCAACATCTGAACACAAAAAATGGAAATAACTTCAAACAGCAAAGATGTCGAAAGAGGACAATATTATGGAAACCAGCACAGCTAAGACTAAATGCTCAGTACTAAATTCACCTGAAAAGGATACAACTTCCAAAAGACAGAAGACAACTAAATAATCAGACAACTCTAAAACTGCAAATAAAAGTAAGACTGATCAGCCAGCAAATTTGGAAGACATAAAAACTGCATAGCTACCTATCCAGCAAGTAATAAAGGACTTATCCTTACAATTCCAAACCTTTGGTGACTCATGTAGCCAAATAACCAGAATGGAAAAATCAGAATTCAAAATAATTGAAAATGAGATAAAAAAAGAATCTTTAACTCAAAGAACTGATTCTCATGACAGAAAAATACAAAGCCTACAAGAAAAACTAACAGACCTCGAAGCAAGATCTTGAAGGAATAATATTATCATCAGAGGAATACCTGAATCTATGACTCACAATAACGTAATACCAACAATCAGACAAATAATAAATTCCTTGCTGGATCAATCTGAAGAAATACATCAAATGTCAGTAGAAAGAGCCCCATAGAGCTCTGAGGGTAATGCAATCAACACTGAATCCAAGACCTGTGCATATTAAAATATTAAACTTTCAAGATGTAAATAAAATCATCCTTGTAGCCAAGAAAAAGGGCACACTTACCTGGAATAATAACAAAATCTCCTTTGCCCAAGATCTTCCCATACAGATAAGACAAGCAAGGCAACTCCTTTCACCATACTGCAGATTTCTAATAGAGAAAAAAATCAAATTCCAGATAAAATACCCAACTCTGCTAATTTTCTATGTTAAAGAAGTCAAATGCATGGTCGCTAACCCCAAAGAGGCAAAAGAGACATTCCTGGTCATTTTCAAGCAGATTCCACCTTCAGAAAAGAAATAAAAGTTCAAAACATGATAAACAACCCTCGAGTGAAGAAACGAGTCGATTCGCGAGCATTGTAGATGGAAATCCATTCCACAGAACTTCCCCTGGCTGCCTAGGCCCTTAACTTCACAAGTAAGCCACGAGAAGCACAGGAAAAGGAAGTATAGCCTGTGTAGGAACCAAAAATCAACTGCCGTTTCCGATACGCACATTTTAGGAAGGAACCACCTCCAGGGACTTTGGCTTGTAAAATCATTCCCCCCACGAACTCAAGGGCCCCATTATGAAGAATAACCATACTAAAGGGACTATTAAAAGATTCTGAAAAGACCTTTGTGACAAAAACGGAAATCGACCTGCACCTCTCAAAGAAGTAAACAAGCACCAAATATATGCAACATCCCGCAAGCAAGACCTTGAAGAATTAAGGTACTGTTACACTGAAACACTCACAAAGACTGTACACCCATCATTATATGACTGAATGAAGAACTCAGCCTTAAATAATAAACAAGTAATAATCTATTAGAAACCAGTCTAGTCTGCAGACATATATTAGGAAAAGGACTAATGACTTGCATAAATGCTGAAAAGCGTTAAAACCAGAAACTGGCAAAGGTAACCTAATAATACTTAAAAACTGAAATGTAACCTGCTAAGCAAACTGCAGATGAGGATCTACCTGACCAAACTGAGAAATGTATGTGCATGCATATATTGTTTTTTTTTTTTTTTAATCTCTCTCCTACCCAGGAGTATAAGCCAACAACGCATTATATAACCCACATAATATGTGTGAAAAGCTATATAGGCACCAATGTTGATTAAATACTGAGTTTATAAAGGGGAGGAAAAGTAGCAGAATGAAAGGAAAATGTAAATATGACAAGCTTGACATCTGATTAATAATACTGTGTTACCTACCTATCATAAGCTACTGAGAAATTGTTTATTAACATGCTGTTTTAAAAATACATCATTAGAAAGATAAGTGCCAAGTACATATATTATAATCCCTACAGATAGAAGTGAAAGACTAAATAGGCACCATAGATGTACAGAAATCTGAATAAATAAAGGGAAGGTTAAGTAATAAGTGGAAGGTAATTGTAAATATGTCAAGGTTGACAACTAAACACTAATACTATGCTATGCAACTGGATATAAACTACTGAGGAAATGTTTATGAATATGATATTTAAAGTTACATTATTAGACAGGTTATAGGTGCCAAGATTCTATTCTGTGTGGAGTCTGCATGTCCTCCCCGCGGTCAAGTGGCGTTCGAAAGATATGCGTGAATGGGCGTGCCTTCATTGAAGGCTGGGTGTTGGGCTGGCACTTTGACACCATAAAAATCTACTGCCAATCATTAGCGGACCGGAGTTCCACTGTGGCGACCCCTAACCAGGAAAAGCCGAAACAAAAACAACAACAACAAAGATATATGTGAAAGACCATACAGACACCAAAGGAGTTTGACAAACTTGACAATAAAATAATACGATGTGACACAACCTGATATACACTACTGAGAAAATACTTTTAAATGGACTGTTGTAAAAACACCATCAGGAAGAACAAATCACAAGATAAAAACAATACGTGCTGCACTCTAACTGCAACACTGCAAATTTATAACAGTTTTGTTGAAAAGGACTAGGGACTTTATTAGCAGTGTTTTCTGGGGAACTAGTTTGTTCAGCTTAGTTCGTATTGTATATAGTCACGAAGGGGGGGTTAATATGTGACAAATCCACATGTAAAAAGAAAACCCAACCAAAGATTAGATGGCAGAGTAATCCACATATTGAACCTTCACCTTCCCCCCTGATTATTCCTGGTCTAGGGGTATAGTGGATAGGCACAGAGAAGGGACGGGGATAGATAGATGCTTTACACAACCATTACACACCAACACATATGAAGACTACAAATCCAAACTAACATACAAGTCATATCTAATGAATATATTTAATAAATAAATGTGGGAACTAGAGTCGTGGAATATTAAAAAAAGAAAATTATTCCTACACCTTGCATTGAGAACCAAAGCCAATCTCATACTAAAACAAGAAACACATTTAACCACAGAGCAATGGACGGAAATTAGCAGGAAGAAATGGATAAGGCAAATCATAGTCTCAGAGGGAAAAACAAACAGTGATGGGGTGGCCATAATAATCAAAAAACAATTTCAGGAAAAAATCCTTAAAACCAAAGCTGACAAGGAGGGAAAATGGTGCTACGTAACATTTACTAACCCTACATTACCAAAACCTATAATGGTGCTTAATATATATGCACCCTGTAGTAACCAACATCACTTTTTTATGTCACTATACCCAACCTTAAACCAGTTTAAAGACCACTATTTACTGATTGGAGGTGACTGGAACACATACCAAAACCCAGAGAAGGACAAATCTAACTTGACTAAATCATATGATAAACAAGCCTCTTTAGCTTTAAATGAATTCAAACAAGACTTCAAACTATATGATCCATTTAAATACGGAGATAACGAAGATAAAACCGGGAAATTCACATTTTACTCGCAATGCCATAAAATGTGGTCAATAATAGATTTCTTTTTAATTTCAGATATATTCATTAGCATGGACCCAACAACAATTATCCACACCAGGTTTTTTTCAGACCATTCTAAAATCACACTGAACATCTACTGGGACAAAAAATATATATAGAGAATAGAGGGCATAACTGGTCATTAAACTCCAATTTGCTCACAAAAATAGAAGTGATAAAAGACGTGGAAGAAATACTAAAAACATTTCTTGCTAATACTCTCAACTCTCAAGTAACAATGGACATAGAATGGGCTGCGACCAAAGTACAAATTAGAGGAATATTTATTAAAAAAGCAACATATTATAAAAAAATACAACTGAAAGAGGAACAGACACTGAAAGGGAAAATACAGCATTTTGAAAAAGAACTATTAAGTAATCCTAAGAAACAGATAGAGGAAGAACTCTTAAAAACGCAAAGAGACCTTTATATGCTAGAATCTAGAAACTTATAATTTTACGAAGCTAGGATGCTAGCCACCTATGCAGAAGAAGCACAAATCCCATCTAGAGCTCTAGCCAGAATTATCTCCTAACATAAAACCGCCTCCAATATATCAGAAATAAACCACAAGGACAAAAGCTACAGAAAAAATGAAGACATTGTCAAAATATTTGAACAAATATACTCTCAAATATATGGACAGCAAACATTACAAACATCAAAGGAAGATATAACTCTTTTCCTTCAAAAACTGAAATTCCCCAAACTAGAATTAGACCAACAAAAAAAAATTAACCGAACCTATATTCATCAATGAGATAATCACAACAATTAAACTCTTAAAAGCGCATAAGGCTCCAGGACCAGATGGTTTCACCTCAGAATTCTACAAAGCATTTACCCCCTTGATAGCTAAACTATTACATTATATTTTGAACTACATAATAAACAATAAAATAAATGACATCCACTTCAATGCCTCTAAAACCATCTTTATATTAAAAGAACATGCTGACCCCAAAAGCCCTGACAGCTACAGACCCAGCTCCTTCTTAAACCTGGATACAAAAATACTTACCTCAATACTTGAGAATAGATTGAAAAAGCTGATAGAGAAAATCATTTCTCCAGAACAATCTGGATGTACACCACATAGAAAGACTAGTGACAACACACTAACATTAGAAGCACTAATCTCCTATGCAAACCGGAACAATGCCAACATCTATATAATGGTAGTAGATGCTCACACGGCATATGACAGGGTCAACATAGAATTCTTACTCCAAACACTACAGTACTTTGACATACCTAATAACTTCATACAGATCATCCAAACTCTATAGTAATCACTACACATCCCTATATATTAATAAAATGTGGTCAAATAGAATTCTGATAAAAAATGGAACAAGGCAAGGATGTCCGTTATCACCCTTTCTCTTTAACCTATACTTAGAACCACTATTCTTATACATTAAACAAAATACATACCATAACCCCCCCCCCCCCCATCAGTACACAACTTCAAAATATATCTCACGGCTTTTGCAGTTGATCTGAACATATACTGCATTACACCAAATTCAGATATAAACAAAATAATAACTGCAATTGAACAATTCTCAACCATGTCTAACTATAAACGAAATCTTAATAAAACCAATATTTTCCCCTTAAAAACACCCAAACTCATCCCATTAATACCACTTTTGGACACAATAAAAACAAAAGAAGAAAAGTACAGTTTTGTACCTACCATAAATGTAGATGTTCGAGTGCTCATACAGCTGCAGTCATTACAGATGGGTTATCCTGCCGTCATACGGGTCCTCGGTCGGCCGAATTCCAAAGTCTAGGTCCGGCGTTGGTTGTCGTCGCTTCTTCCCTGACGTCAGTGCGACAGGGGTATAAAATAGGCAGCCAACGCCATTTTCTTCAGTTTTTCTTGCCCCAGATGTCAGGTGCCCCCAGAAGGAAGGCAAAACATAAATTTATGCAAACATGCAATATAGAATAATCAAAAAACAGTAGTTGCAAGCAAATACACCATAAGAGAATACCCCAAATAGGTTGTATGATAAAGTGTATGTCATAAGGCCTGTCCTAAGAGGGCACGGAGGGGGGGGTAACCTGGACTGCAGCTGTATGAGCACTCGAACATCTACATTTATGGTAGGTACAAAACTGTACTATGTTCATCGTGCATACAGCTGCAGTCATTACAGATGGGAAGAATCCCAAAGCTAAGTAGGGGTGGTAGGCACTAAGGGGAACTAGGAGGAGCGAGGATGCCCTGCAAGACTGCTGTGGCAAAACCCACTCTAGATTTAAAGTATAGTGAAAGGTGATAGTGCTTGGAGAAAGTGTGCACTGAACTCCAAGTGGCTGCTTCCAAAATGTCCTTGGTAGGGACCCCCCTGAGGAAGGCTGCAGAGGTAGCTGTGGCCCTGGTGGAGTGGGATCTGATGCATGCAGGCACAGTTTTTCCATGAAATGAGTAACAAAAGCATATGCAGTGGGCTATCCATTTTGAAATTGTCTGTTTGGAAATAGCCTTTCCTTGAGCACCTGTAGCATAGGACACAAAGAGTTGCTCGGATTTCCTGAATGGCTTTGTCCTGTCCAAATAGTAACGAAGTTGTCTGTGAATGTCCAAGGAATGTAGTAGACTTTCCCCTTTGTTTTGTGGATTAGGATAAAAGGTAGGTAAGTGAATAGTCTGATTCAAAGCTACACTGGATACTACCTTTGGCATAAAGGTAGGGTTGGTTCATAAGGAAACTCTGTCCTGAGGGAAAATGATGAATGTTTGCACAGCCATGAGGGCCTGTAGCTCCGAAACCCTGCGTGCTGAGGTGATAGCCAGAAGAAAGGCTGTTTTCCATGACAAGTATTGCAGTTCTGTTGAAGAAGCTGGTTCGAAGGGAGGAAGGGTCAGCTTTTCCAATACGAAGTTTAGGCCCCAAGCAGGGACTGGTGGTTTCCTTGGGGGTTTTATATTCTTTGCCCCTCTGAGGAACTGCCTTAAGAGAGGATGAGAGAATAAAGGAGGATCTGTGTTGTATTGTGCAGAAATGGCTGAAGCGTGGATCTTGATGGAGGAGAAGGAAAGTCCACTGTTTAACATCTCAGCTAGGTACTGTAAAATTTGAGGTATATTTATTACCCAAGGATTCTGGCCCTTTTCTTGATTCCAGGTACAAAATCGTTTCCATTTGGCGGAGTAGGCTTTTCTAGTAGAAGGTCTTCTTGCCTCCAAGATGACATCCTGCACCTCCTTGGAGAGGAGTGTCTGTTGGGAAATCAAATAATTCTCCATGCAGCTAGATTTAGGGTTTCGAGCTGGCTGTGAAGGTTTTGTAGTTGTGCTGGGACAACAGAAGAGGGACTAGAGGTAGGATCCATGGTGGGGAATGTGTCAGGCTCTTCAGGAGCGGATACCAGTGTTGTCTTGGCCAGTCTGGAGCAATGAGAATCATTTTCGGCCTCTCTGCTCTGGCTTTTAATAGAACTTTGGGCAGCAGAGGAAGAGGCGGGAAGGCATAGACTGTCAGTGTTGTCCAATTGAAAGAAAGTGCGCCCACTTTCCAGGCCTGTGGATGATAGGTCCTTGAACAAAATTTTTTCAACTGGTAATTTCTGTGTGTAGCAAAGAGATCTATGTCTGGCTGTCCCCATGCCTGAGTTATCTTTGTGAAAACTTTAGGATGCAACTTCCATTCGTGTGGATCTGTCATATTTCTGCTTAGGTTGTCTGTCAGTGTGTTTTCATTCCCTGGCAGGAATTGTGCCTGTAGTTGAATTTGCAATTCTAGTGCTGTGTTCCATAGGGTCATGGCTTGCCTGCACATGGGGTATGAATGAGTTCCCCCCTGTTTGTTTATGTACCACATCACTGTGGTGTTGTCTGTCCTTATCAATAGCTGGCATGGGTGCAGTAGGTCTTTGAAGGTCATAATAGCGTTTTGCACGGCTAGCATTTCCTTTTGGCTGATGTGTAGGTGCTTCTCTTTTTGGGACCATTTTCCCTGAATGCACTGATCTGTTATGTGTGCTCCCCAGACGTAGTCTGAGGTGTCTGTTGTGATGATTTGAGTTACTTGAGGTACACAGAAAGGGAGACCTGAGTTTCTTTGCAAGCTTGAGCCCACCACAAAAATTCCTTTTGAAGGCATGGAATGAGTGGTATAATTGTTTCCAAGCTGTGGCTGTGTTGAGACCATAAGTTTTTTAGGTACCATTGAAGTTTCCTCATATGCAGCTTTGCACATGGGATTAGTAGGATGCAAGATGCCATGAATTCCAGAGCCTGCAGGACTTTCCTTGCAGTTAGCCTGGTGAAAGTTGCCATTTTGCTGAAGTATTGAGACAGTTGCCCTTGTTTGTCTGGTGTGAGGTAGGCCATCTGGGTGGTTGTATTCAAGCTGGCACCCAGGAAAATTATTTGTTGAGAGGGTATTAGTTTTGATTTCTTTTTGTTGACTGTGTATCCCAGGAAGTTCAACAGTTTTATTACAAACGCCAGGTGCTGCAGTAGTATGTCCTTGCTGTCCGCTTGGATCAGGCAGTCATCCAGATATGGGTAGATTTGTATTCCTTGTAGTCTGCAGAAGGTGATTACTGATGCCAGGCATTTCGTAAACACTCTGGGCACAGTAGATAAGCCAAAGGGCAATGCAGAGAATTGCTAATGGGTTGAACCTGCAAGAAATCTGAGGTATCTTCTGCAATCTTGTCTGATAGGGACATGCAGGTATGCCTCCTTGAGGTCCAATGTTACCAGCCAAGACTCCTTGCCCAGCATGGGAAGAAGCTGCTGTAATGTGAGCATCTTGAATTTTGGCACCTGTAGATATGTGTTTAGGGTGGATAGGTCTAAGATAGGTCTCCAATCTTTGTCTTTCCTTGGTACCAGGAATAGTCTGGAATAAAACCCTTGACCTTGTTCTTTTGCAGGTACCTCTTGAATCGCTTTCATGTCCATGAGAGCTGAAATTTGTTTTTGTGCCTCTGCCCTTTGATTTTGTGGCAGGTTTGGCATGCCTCTCATTTTTGGAAGGGTGTGAAAGTGGAACCTGTAGCCCCTGTCTATAATGTCCAGAATCCATTTGTCTTTTGTAACAATATGCCAATTTTTTGAGAATAATGCCAGTTTTCCGCCCAAAGGTGCTGCCATTAAAGCTTTGCTTGGCAGGTGTAGGGGGAAGTCATTGTGTCTGTTTTCCAAATGACTGTGATCTACCTTCTCCACCTCTTGGGGTTGGCGCTTGCCACTGTCTGGCTCTGAAAGATCCTTGAGGTTGCCCTCTACCCCTTGGGCATCTGTATCTGCCCCTTTGAGGTCTGTCCGTGGCTGGAAAGGACCAATTTTTTGAAGGCCAGTTTCTGCTGAAATGTGGAGGTTGTACCTGCAGGAAATCTTTCACTGTTTGCATTGATTTTGCTTTTTCCTCCATTTTCTTTAGTACCTCCTCAGCTTTAACACCAAACAATACATCTTTTTGAAGAGGTGCATCTAATAATTTAGCTTTGACATGATCTGGTAAGGTTTGCTCTTTGAGCCAAGCATGCTTACATATAACAGACCCCGTAACAGCAGCTCTACATGAGGCCTCTAAAGCATCAAAACCACACTGCAAGGTATGTTTACCCACTTGCTCTGCACCATGCAACAAATCCTGCAACTCTTTTAAATCTGGTTGTTCTGGTTGTGTCATTTTGCTTTTCAACTGAGATAACAAAAACTGTTGATACTTTAACATATGGAACTGACAGTTTAATGCCCTCATGGTTAAAGTGGCCGAGGTGTACACCTTTTTCCCCCACCTTTCTAAAGCTCTGGAATCTCTCTCTGAAGGTAATGGGTTTTAGCAGTAGAGGCCTTAATTCCCTTGGGACCCTGTGAAATAGTTTCTGGGTCAGCAGTATGGCTTTTATATAGGAACTGGTGAGAATCAGGAACCCGGTAATACCTGTCTGGTTTAACAGGAGCTGGAGGCAAAGAATCTGGATTAAGGCTGGCTTCTGTGTACACATCATCCAATATATCTAAAACAGGAGGGATAGCCAGGGGCCTATGCTGGGGGAGCAGAAGAAATTCCCTGAGCCTTTTCTTGGAATCTGAGTAATCTTGGCCTTCCCAGTGAAAGTGTTTCCTCAATGTATGCAGGGTTTCCCCAAAAGAGTAGTCCTCAGGGGGGGAGACCGAGGGAATAGACTCCTCTGCATCAGAGTCTTCAAAAGGAGAATAGGCATAATCCTGGTCCTCAGAATGTTCTGAGGTAATAGAAGCTTGATCTGAGGAAGGGTAGTCTTCCTCTAATCTGGGCCTTTTGTCAGAGGGGAGTTGAGAACCCCTGATAAGAGTAATTAAATCCTCAGCCATTTTAAGCATCGGCTTTTTAGGCATGGGGCCTTGAGAGGGGGTCTGAGGGCCCTGTTTTTTGGTTTTCATGGCTGCTTTAGATTTAGTGAAAGCTTTAATAGAGAAGGAGGAAGGCCTGAAGACACCTTGAGAAATGGCAGGCCTGTCTAAATTCTGAGTTTCCCCGCCAAGAGTGGCGTTGGTATCTGCAGTAGGAAGGGGGACCGAGGAGCCTGTGACCTCGGGTACTGAAGACACTGGTAATGTAGTGTCATCGGTACTCAGGGCTGCGAGCGCTCGCTGAGCACCGGAGAACCGGTAGTCGGCCTTAGCGTGGTCTCAGTAGTCAGTGCGGACCTCGTATATCGGTCCTTATCTTTGCGTCTTTTGCCCAAAACTGGAGTCGGAATATCCGACGACATAATATAATTAATTTTTTTGCCAAAATAGTGAAGGGCGAACTCCGCCCAGCGCTTAACAGTGCGCTTGTTGAATCTAGCACAAAAATGGCAGGCCGAGACGTCGTGGTCTGGGCCTAAGCAAGGTATACAGAAAGAGTGGAAATCCTTATGCGGTATTTGCTTCCCACATGAAATGCAATTATTAACTTTGTCTGACATCGGTCTGAGGCAAGAAAAGTTTCCCCAATGGGGTACTTAGCTTTCAAGAAGACTTCGGCTGAAATACTTTCATAAATCTCAGGAGCTGGCTGACCGGCACTTGCGAACTGCTTCTGCTTCGGGCACCGTGCGGCAAGAAAGACAGAAGAAAATGGTGTCGGCTGCCTCTTTTATACTCCTGCCGCACTGACGTCAGGGAAGAAGCGACGACAACCGACGCCGGACCTAGACTTTGGAATTCGGCCGACCGAGGACCCGCCTGACGGCAGGATAATCCATCTGTAATGACTGCAGCTGTATGCACAATGAACATCTAAATATTTGGGAATTACTTTTTTCCAGAATAAACAAGATTTCTACCAATATAATGTAACTCTCAAATGGCAAAACATAATGCAAGGTTATAAAAGGTGGAACAACCTAAAACTACCATTCCTGGCGAACGTTTCAATAATAAAAATGAATATTCTACCTAGATTAACGTACATTTTCATGACATCACAGGTAATAATACACAATAAACTCTTTAATCAAATACACACCTTTCTGGCAAAGTTTATATGGGAACCTAAGAACACCAGAATTTCCTATCCAAAAGTAACACTGCCTACGAACAAAGGAGGGCTGAATCCACCAGATTTTAAAACCTATTACTCTATCATTAACATCAACAGAATACTAAGAATAGCTGAACACAATCCAACAAAGAAAATCTGGTCTCCTCCTTTGGCTGACAATATATTACAGATATATTAAAGTACTAGGTATCAATCCTAAAGCACTCCCATTCCCGAATCAAAAATAAATACAAATAAGAAGTTATGTACCTACCATAACGTTCCATGTTAGTTGTCTTCTCTCGCCTTCTTTCTTGCTTGATGGGTTCGGAGCTGATCCCTCGGCTCCGACTCGGCACTTGCTAAGCTCGAGAGTCACTTTTACCAGCTCGAGGCAGCCCCATATCCCATGATGCAAGGCGGTAAGTACCCAGATCTCGTTTGATGACAAAGGGCAACAGCACCAAGCATAAAACACTTCCAAAAGGAAGAAAGAAAACTTACAGGATGGAAGAAGGACCAGGTCTGAATGGTCTTCAGCATAATAATTTCTTATAACAAGGTCTGTCCAGGCCTGGGCGAAGGAGGGAGGGTCGCAAGAAAGAAGGCGAGAGAAGACAACTAACATGGAACGTTATGGTAGGTACATAACTTCTTAATGTTAAGTTGTCAATCTCGCTTCATTCTTGCTTGATGGGACCGCCCCTAGCACCTCTATCCTGGGTGGCTCAATGGAACAGACTCTTGAGGACTGTAGAGCCAAAACTGGCTCTGTCCCTGGAGGCCAAGTCCAATTTGTAATGGGAAACAAAAGTGTGAGGAGTGGCCCAAGTGGCGCTGCACAAATAGTGTCTAAAGGAAGTCTAGCTTGAAAGGCTGTAGAAGTAGCTAAGCTCCTAGTTGAATGTGCTTTAGGTTTTGAGCACAGCTGTTTTCCCCTGAGCAGATAAATTTCAGAGATGACCGAAGAAAGCCATCTGGACAAGGTCACTTTAGAAACAGGAAGGCCTTTTTATTATCCGCATAGGAAACAAAAAGTTGATCAGATTTTCTAAATGTTTTGTTCTGTCCAAATAATATCTAAGTTGACGGTGGACATCAAGATAATGTAGTTTTGTTCGGCTCTGTCTGAATAGTTTGGGAAAAATACAGGAGATCAATGGATTGATTCAAATTGGTCTTTGAAGCGACCTTAGGCAAAAAGGTCGCATTAGTTCTCAAAGATACTCTCTCTTTGTGAAAAACCAAATAGGGGGGTCGAACCGATAGAGCATGAAGTTCAGACACCCTCCTGGTCGATGTAATAGCCACTAGGAATAAAGTTTTCCAAGAAAGAAATTTCAGGGAACAAGAAACAGCTGGCTCGAAGGGGAAGAATCAAGGATGTCAGCACTAAATTTAGATCCCACTGAGGAGGAGGATTCCTGATTGGAGGCTTTAGTAGGAAAATTCCTTTCAAGAAGGCCCTGCAGAGCCTATGGGACATAATATTATGATCTGCGACCCGGACATGAAAGTTGGAGATAGCAGCCAATTGAACTCTGACTGTGGAAGAAGAGGAGCCTGCATGAAAAATCTCTGCTAAGAAGTCCAGGACTGCCTGAACAGGGGCAGTGAAAGGATCAATATTCTTGGCCTTAGCCCAATAAGAGAAACGTTTCCATTTGCTTGTATAAATCCTCCTGGTAGAGGATTTTAAAGAAGCTACTATGATGTCTCTAACTGGGTTAGAGATCAAAGGAAGCCTGGCTAAGGAAGGAAGTGGAGCAACCATGCTGTGAGGTTGAGAGAAGGGATAGACCGGTGCAGCTGACCGGATTGGTGAATCAGAAGATCTGGCACTGGGTCCAGATGCCACGGCTGCACCAAAAGGTGATGATGGAGGAACGGAACCAAACTTGTCGAGGCCAGTAAGGGCAATGAGAATCAATTTGGCTCTCAAACGGTAGCTTTCTGGCTAACTTGAGGGATCAGAGGACATGCACGGAAGGCATAAACAAGTCCCTGGGGCCAATCCTGGGTCAGAGCGTCTCTGTTCTGATGGCCTGGTAGATGGAAGAGACAGAAGAAGTCTGGGCATTTGCTGTTTTGGGGAGTAGCAAAAGATCGCAACATGGACGACCCCATTCCAGAAATATCTCTTCCGCTATAGATTGCTTGAGAGACCACTCGTGAGGCATGAGAATAGCTCTGCTCAATCTGTCCGCTACAATGTTGGTTTTCCCAGGGATATGCGTTGCTACCAGAAACCGATGAGAGGAGATCGCCCATTGCCATAGTCTGAGCGCTTCTCGACACAAGGGGTAGGACTTGGTTCCGCCCTGTTTGTTGATATACCAAACTACAGACATGTTGTCTGTGTGGACTGCAATTGTCCCTACGGATAGAAAGTCGTTGAGGGCTTGCAACGTTAAAAGCACTGCTCTCATCTCCAGGACATTTATGTGCAGATGGTACTCGAACGGCTGCCACGTCCCATGAACCATCCTGCCCTGATAATGACCCCCCCCACCCGATCAGGGAGGCATCCGTGGTGACAGTGGCTATCGGGGATGGGGGTACAAAGTACCTGCCTTGGTGAACCTGAGGAGATGTGATCCACCAAGCAAGATGATCTTTGCAAGTCTGTGTCACCAGAATCTGGTGACGCATTGGAAGTTGTTGGTACGACCACTGTGTGAACAGCATCCACTGAAGAAGGCGCATGTAGAATCGAGCCAGGGGAAGAAGAGTAATGGCCGCAGCCATGAGGCCTAATACCTTTAGAACCATTCTGGCCTGTACTTTCTTGTTGGCCAGAATGATCCTGACATGACTCTGAATGTCTGAAACTCTTTGATCTGTAAGGGTAGCTGACATCCGAACAGTGTTTAAGTTTGCGCCTATGAAAGTAATAGACTGGCAGGGCGATAAGGATGACTTTTCGAAGTTGATCGAGATGCCCAAATGAGAACAAAGACTTATTGTGTAATCCCTGGATTGAATAAGCTGATGCCTGGTGGTGGCTGACAGGAGCCAGTCGTCGAGATACGGAAACACCTGGAATCCTTGACGTCTCAGGTGAGCCGTGACCACTGCCATGCATTTGGTGAACACTCTGGGGCTGTAGTGAGACCAAAGGGCAGGGCTCTGAACTGGAAATGACTGGACCCCAGCCGAAGCGGAGAAATCTCCTGAGCGTCTGTGAATTTTGATGTGATAGTACGCATCCTGAAGATCTATTGAGCACATCCAGTTGTCCTTCTGTAAGAAGGGCAGAATTGACTGAAGAGTGACCATTCGAATCTTGTTTTCCTCACAGACTTGTTGAGTCTGCTGAGATCCAATATTGGTCTCCAGTCTCCCGTCTTTTGGGGACCAAAAGAACCTTGAGTAGATTCCGGCTCTGAATGGTCTGTTGTAACTGGCTGAATGGCTCTTTTGCAGTAGTTTTGAGACTTCTAACTCTGCAATTTCCCTTAGACCGGGTGGTACATCTGGAAGGGAATTTGAGGGGAAAGGACTTTCCTCGAAAGGAATTATGTAACCCTTGGATATGATCGACTGTACCCATCTGTCTTGAGTGAGGGAATGCCAGGCTTCTGGGTACAGTGATAATCTTCCCCCGACTGCCTCCAAGGAGGGACAGCCGGGCAACATCTCAGGGATGCTGAAAGGGCTTGTCAGAGAGAGGCTCTCTGTTTCCCTGGTTTTTTGGACCTCCTCTGCCTCTAGAGCGGCGTCTGTTGTTGTTACCCCCTCTGCCTCTAGGGGTAAACTGACCACGTGAATCCGGCGTGACTCCTTGGGATTTATGGAACCACATTTTGCCACCTTTCTGCCCTTTGGGGTAAGGTCTAGAAGGGGTGGAAAACGGACTCCTACAGCAGAAAGAGTCTTGCCGTCCTGCTCACACCTGGTCAAAGTTTCCTTCACCTGAGGGCCAAACAAAGCTGACCCATCAAAGGGAGAATTTGTGAAGGACGCCTTAAAGGGATCTGCAAAGTCACATAGCCGCATCCAGGCTTGGCGTCTAAGAGCCACACCTGTACCTGCGGCCCTACTTGCTCCATCAGCAGCATATGATATTAGCCGCATGGAGGAGTTTGCAATGGAATTAAGGGTTCCTAGCTGCGAAGCAATTTTTTCTTGAGCCCCTGCAGCTGTAGGATCCTGTACTACTTCACCCAGCTCCTTAAGGATATCCCTCTGGAGTCTGGTGAAGTGACATAGGTAATTCAGCGAGCATAGCAAAGGTCGCTGAGGAAAACATCCGCTTACCTATCCATGGTCCTAGAGTCCTTATTAGGAGGATGGACGGCACGGAAGGATCTGCAAGTTCCTTCTTGGTGGCAGCAGCCACCACCATGGCATCAGCGGGGACACCCTTAGTGAGGAATTGCTTGTCACACGGGGCAGTGATAAATTTTGAAGGCCTCCTAGGGACTGGCTCTACAGAGTCAGGAGCAGCCCACGCCTTTCGGGCAATAACCTGCATAAGGGGGTCGAAAGGCGGAGACACCCAGGAGGTGGAGGGTCGAGATCCAAACGCCTCTAGGTATACTGACTCATCCTCAGAGGGATTATTGGTGGGCCAGTTTCCCCTCTGTCTAAGGAGTTCTAGGATGTCTGAGAAGGAGACATCCTCAGAGGGAATCTTGGGGATCCCTCTGACTCATCAAAGTCAGTATCTGAAGTGATACACTCGGGGGAGTCTACGTGTTTCCTCTTACAAGTCCTCTTCCTAGGAGTATCTCCCGAAACATCAGGAGAATCCTCGGAAGAGGGGGAAATTCCCAATGGGGAAACCTGAGGCGGAGGATCTCTGGGTCCTGTAGCAAGAGAAGTGGCAGAGATGTCAACAGGCACTATAGAGGGAGGAGCTAAGGGAACAGACTGCTGGCTGATACCAGTGGCCAGCACACTCTTCATCACCTCGAATGCTCCCCTCCCAGGCAGGTCCGAGACAACCCGTTCCGAAGAGCTAGGAACTCCAGGGACCACCAAAAAGGAAGTCTCCGAGGCAGATGTCGGAGCCGAGCTCACCAAGGCCGAGGCTCCAAGGGGAAGAGCGGGTTCGGACAAGGGTCCGATGCCACTCACCCCCTCGGAGGAGACCATGGAAGCCCGGCCACCGAATCCCTCTAAGGAAGGTCTCGAAGAGGAGATAAGAGTAGAGGCTGAAGGGACAGAAGGGGGTATCCGTCCCTCAGCCGTAGCAGTAACCATTCCCAAAGACTCCAACTCCAAGCTCTGGGGTAGAGTTGAAGGAGGAACTGTAACGGGGTGTGGACCAATAGTCGTCTGTTGAGACGGACTATGTAACATTAGGGCCAGTGCCTGTGACTTAAGTAATCTACTGACCACTCTCTCTAGGTCATGGTCCGAAAGCCTGGATGACCTTGAAGATCGGCTCCGATGGCTCCGTTCCAAGAGGAGAGGTGAAGCCGGAGCCGAAAGTATCGGCTCCAAGGAAGGAGACCTCGACCTCTTCCTCGAAGGAGCCATCGGAACCGATGAAACTATTGAACCTGTCGGAGCCGACAGGTAGCCTCGATGCATCGGCTCCAGCCGGAGCCGATACAGCCACAAAAGTAACGGTGTCGGAGCCGATCGGAGCCGACACCGATGTCTGTGCCACATGGTGGTCGGAGCCGACACCGAAGTGGTCGAAGCAGAATCGGCACCGATAGCCATCGGTGCCGAAGGCTTGGTTAAGCCAGAATCGGCTCCAGCCGGAGCCGATCTCGACTCAGAACGAGTCGGAGCCAAGGCCGCAGGCTTTGACACAGAAGCCTGGGCCTTGGAAGACTTGACAGTCTTAGATGGAGCCGACTTAGCCGGAGAGCCCTCCGGCTTAAGAAGGCCCCTGAGTATTAATTTGTTTCTTCTTTCCTGCAGGACTCTCTGGCTGAAAGAATGACAAATAGCACAGGAGTCCTGCAGGTGAAGAGGCCCCAGGCAATAAAGGCAAGAAGTGTGACCGTCTGTCAGAGACATCTTCTGACAGCACGAGTCACACTTCTTAAAGCCTGAGACCCTTTCTTTTGACATGGTGTAACACAACACACACACACACCAGTCAAAGAATTTAAATTTAAATATATACCAAAAAGGTATAACTACAAACACACACACACACCCTAACAGGGGGGGGGGGTGGGATGGGTAAAGTCTGACTAAAAAAGTAATAAGAGACAGACAAATTTCTGTCAGAAACAGTTTAAAACTAAATAAAAACTAACAATAAGGGGTTTTTAAGTTAAAAGGGGCTAAAATAGCGAATTAGTAAATCACTTACCAGGAGCTGGTAAAAGGAGGACCTCATAAGCGAAGCGGCAAATGAGATCTGGGTACTTACCGCCTTGCATCATGGGATATGGGGCTGCCTCGAGCTGGTAAAAGTGACTCTCGAGCTTAGCAAGTGCCGAGTCGGAGCCGAGGGATCGGCTCCGAACCCATCAAGCAAGAATGAAGGCGAGATTGACAACTTAACATCTTACATTTTAGATCACATAAAACACTCTATCAACATAATACAAAAACCGTTTCAATCTTTGAACCTTGAACAAGCCATAACAATACTACAACCTCTCCATAAAAACCCAAACCTAAAAATAAATAACAAAATGCTAGACTTAGAATGCTTTCCACTTCTAAAAGACAAAACAATCCAAGATATGATACCATATCTCAATTGCACAATACAGGAAATTAGAACTAACCTAAATCTCTCCAAATCTTACATAATAATACTAAGACAAATCAAAGAACTGTGTTCCAGTTACCTCCAAAACACTACTATATCCAATAGTGACATAGAAACTTGCAATTTGCTTTGGAAAATTATTCCTTCAACAAGTAAAACTATTACTAATTCATATAAAATGATAAGCGAGATTAAATTCCAGAAGGAGCTTCTTTTTTCCAACTACCGGAGAAAACTAAAACCCTCCATAGATAACCAACAAATAACCCAAGCAATTAGTTTAACTCTGAAGATCATACCACTTAAAAAATTAGCCTACACACAGCTGATTAATAACGCATACTTCACACCGGCAATCCTCCACAAATTCAATACATCGAGGTCACCACTATGCCCACAATGCATGGACCAGACAGCCTACCTATTGCATATATTTTGGAGTTGCAAATGTATGTACAAATTATGGAATTCTCTCAAAGTACAGTTACAAAAGATGGGCTACCAAACATCAACATTAACATGGGAATTTGAAAAGCCGAAAGATACAACAACACATTCTTCCACCCAACACCCCCAAAAAACAAGCAAATACACTCTTAATAATTTTTCTACTAATGAAACTATATATAGCTCTCAAATGGCTAGATCCGTTAAATATATCTTGGGAGGGTTTTAAACAAACAGCCATAAAACATCTTTTAGCTCACAAAATAGTAATGGATAAAATAAATCAAAACATGAATCCCAGAGAAATTTGGGAACAAACCTTTAATATAATGTTAGCATAATCAACCACATAGCAACTTAAGAATACACTTTAATGGAACCTAGAAACTCATACAGGATTTGACAGACTAATCATAGTTTGGGTATTAAGAATGTATGTGTTGTTCTGTATAACAACTGAGCTAATGGTGAAAACATCTGTGTAAATAAATGTGTTGTATGACCTACACCTTATGGTATTAACACTAATGTATAACATGCTCCATCTTAGCAAAACCAAATCTACTTGAGCTACACGGTCTAGGGATATAAACCTCAACACAACAATGAATAGAACATGCTGGAGGAATAGATTCCCTTCTCAGAGACTTCCCTTACTATGGAACAGGGTCCCGTTCTACATAAGACAGAGCCCCTCACTATCACTCTTCAAGAGGAACCTTGATGAGTGGATGGGTAACAGAAAGTTCACACCGAGGATCACACCAACAGCACTACTAGATAGGGGCCAAGGGTACTAGCTGCTAGTACAAGGGTCTAGGGAACTACTAAAGGGGCAGTGAATACCACACAACGTGGCTGGGCTAATATATGCCTTCGGGCAGATAGCCCAGTACCAACCTATGAACCTATACTCCTATGGTCATGTTGTAAAGATTTAAATGTTTGTGCCATATATAACTGTAAAAGTTTCCAAGTTAAAAATTTTAGTTCACATTTAGCAGTTGGTTCAAATGGTGATTGAATCAGGGCTTGTAAGACTAGGTGGTTCAAATCCCACTGTGGAGTAGGAGGTTTCAGTAAAAATGTTCCTTTAATAAATGCCTTACATAATTGTGATGAAGCTAAATAAGAATTGTCAACTCTGACATGAAAATTAGAAATAGCAGCCAATTGTACTTTAACTTTTGAAGAACTAGTCCCTTCATAAAAAACAGTAGCCAAAAATTCAAGAACCTTGGGTAATGGCACTGAAAAGGGGTCAATGTCCTTCTGCTGACCCCAAATCACAATTTTTTCCCACTTACTTTAATAAATCTTACTGGTGGTAGGTTTGTGAGAAGACAATAGAATTTGGCAGACTGGGGAGGAGATCCTGAGTTGTCTCGCTATCAATGGAACTGGAGAAACCATGCAGTCAACTTTTGGCCCAAAATGTCCAGATAATTTATGTCTGTTGGATGAGACATAAGATCTGGAATTGGATCAAGGATCCATGGAAGATGAATTAGATGAGGGCAGAGAAAAGGGGGAACCAAATCTAATGAGGCCAAAAAGGGGCAATGAGGATGACTGTGCTCTTCAATTGAGATACTTTCTGAAGAAATTTGGGGATTAGAGGAGTTGGAGGGTAGGCATAAAGGAGACTGGGGGGGGGGGTCAATCATGGAGAAGGGCATTTCTCTGTGACTTCCCCAGTGGAGGGATCAGGGCAAAGAACCTACTAAACTTGCCGTTGAGGGGAGATGCAAAAAGGTCACAGCATAGCTGGCCCCAATGGTGAAAAATCTTTTCTGCAATTTCCTTGTTCAGAGACCAATCATGAGGTAATAGAATGGACCTGCTCAACTTGTCTGCTATCACTTTAGATTTCCCTGGAATGTGCATTTCTATCAGAAATCAAGTGGATGAGACTGCCCATTGCCACACTCTCAGAGCTTCTCGACATAAAGGGTAGGATCTGGTTCCTCCTTGTTTGTTGATGTACCAGACTACTGACATATTGTCCATCTGAAACTCAATAATCCCTGAAGGGGGATAGTCTTGGAAGGCCTGCAATGCTAGAGAACTGCTCTAATTTCTAGGACATTGATATGCATGTTGGCCTCTTCTGGGGACCAGGTGCCTTGGACTGTCTTTCCCAAGAAGTGCCCCCCACCCACCCAAATTGAGATGTATCCATGGTCACTATGGCTTTGGGCTGAGGAAGTATGAATGGGTGGCCTTGTGAAAACTGATTTGAGCAAATCTACCACCTGAGACATCATTTGTATGCCTGAGTTATTTTGATCTGGATGGACAAAGTCTGTTCCAGAATGGACCACTGAGTTGCCAGGGTCCACTGAAGAATTCTCATATGGTATCTCGCCAACAGCACCAGAATTATGGTAGCAGACATCAACCCTAGTGCCTGTAGAATCAGTCGGGCTGACAGTGAAGTATTTTTAATTATTTCTCTGACTTGAATTCTTATAGTTTGTACCTTTGGAATGGGAAGGGAGGTTGTCATTAATACCATGTTGAACAAGAGTCCTATGAATTCTAGCACTTAAGTTGGTTCTAGCTGAGATTTGATGAGATTGAATGTGATGCCTAGGTAAGAGCATAACTGCAGTACAAAATCTCTCACTTTGATCAGTAGATGCCTGGTCAGAGCAGTAATGAGTCAGCCACCAGGGAAAGGAAACACTCTGAGTCCATGCAATCTCAAGTGAGCTGCTACTACTACTGCCATGCATTTAGTGAACACCCTGAGGGCTGTCATGAGGCCAAAAGGCAGTGTTCTGAACTGGTAATGACTGGCTCCAAGATGGAAGTGTAGGTATCTCCTGGATCACCTCTTCATTTTTATGCTATAGTATGCATCCTGAAAATCTATTGAGCACATCCAGTCGTCCTTTTGCAGAAAAGGCAAAATGGACTGAATCATCATCATCTGGAACTTTGTATTTTGAACTGATATGTTCACATTGCTGAGATCCAAAATTGGTCTCCAGTCCCCACTTTTCTTCGGCACTACAAAGAATCTTGAGTAAGTTCAAGACTCTTTTTGGTCTGGGAGGACCTCTTGAATGACTTTTTTTCTAGCAGCTTTTTTTACTTCTAGAGCTGCTCCTTTCCTCTGACTAGGTGGAACATCAGGAATTTTGTTTACTGATAGGGGGTAAGGAAAAGGGTATTATATAACCTCTAGAAATAATCATCTGCTCTCATGTATCTTCTATAATGTCTAGCCAGGCTCTATGGTGCAGGGATAGATGACCCCCAACTGCCTCCAGAGGTGGACAATTGGACATATTTTCAGAAGAGCTGGTAGGGTCTGTTGGAGAAGCAGTCTCTGGAGCCCTGGTTCTGCAGGTCTCCTCTGCCATGCAGGCAGGGTCTTCCATTAGAGTCTTCCCCCACCCATGGGGGAACTATCTCCACGTGGATCATAGAGAGGACCCTGGGTTTTTTGAACCACATTTTCTGACTACCTTTTTAATTCTTAGAAAGAGTTCTTTGAGGGATCAAAAAATGTATGCCCCCTGTAGACAGGATCTTACCATCTTGCTCACACCTGGAGAGCGTGACCTTCATTTTGGTGCCAAACAAACTTACGTCAAAATGAACAGTGACAAAGGAGGACTTGAAGGGCTCTGCAAAATCTCAGAGGTACATCCAGATATGGCTTCTAATGGAAATGCCTGAACCCCCCCCCCCACACACTTGAGTTACCTTCAGCTGCATGTGAAATTAGCCTCATATAGGAATTAGTAATAACAGCTCAACAAAATTGGGTTCCTTCAATGCCCGCTGAGAGATCAACTCAATTAGCTCATCAGTAGGTGGAGTCACCCAGAAATTAGATGGGCCACATCTAAATGCCTCCAGGAATACCAATTCCTTTTGAAAATGGTTATCAGTAGACAAACCACCCCTTTGTTTAAGGATCCCCCAAATTTCTCCAAAGAAGACGTCATCAGGTAGTGATCTTGAGGACCCTTCCCCTTCATCGAAATCAGTATCTTTTGTAATAGACTCCTCTCAAGAGTTAAAGTGCCTTCTTTTGCACTTTCTCTTCCTAGGGATCTCCTAGGTGGGGTGCTACAGAGATTAAGGATACCCTGTTGTGTGTCTTGGAGACTTTGGGCTGGCTATCCCTGTGTGGTAGGGTGATGAGGCTCATAGTTCAAAGACATCCGGGAACCAGATGGAAGATTCGAGGCAGGGAGGAGATGTCTGAATTCTGGAAAAGAATACTCTCTCTACTATCCCAAATGCAGAATACACCCGGGAGAGGGAAGCCAATGGAGTCAAGAAGGCATGCTGCTGGACCATCAGGTCCCCCTGATCAGAAGGCAATCCACCCAAGGCAGACGTTGGAGCTGAGCTGTTCAATGCAGAAGATCTGAGGGGCAGAGAAGGCTCAGACCACTTCATCACAGTTGACTGAATCACCTCAGAGCTGAAACCAGCACTTTGGCTCCAAGAGTCATCCGGCTCCAACACCTTCAGAGTCAGTACATTCAGAGATGGAATCGGATCTGAAGACACCACTATCTTTGGATCTGAAACAGGCAGTTCAGGAAGGCTTGGATCCAAAGACTCCAAAACTGAAGGATTGATTGGAGGAGCTATGATGTGTGGAGTAACACTGGTGAAGCTCTCCTGACCTGAAGGGGTAGGACCCAGGAGAACTCCCATCTGTATCTGTGCCAAGAGAAACTTCTTCATAATTCCATCCACATCTGCCTCTGTAAAAGTCCTGGAAGAAGAAGCTTAGAAGGGAGGAGATCTTGAGCCTGGTGGCTCTCTGAGAAGGGGAAAGTAGCTGAGAGGAAACCAGATCCAGAGAGAATCCATAACAGGTCTGGAGGAGCTGTTTAAGCTTTGAGAGAACTGGATCTAAAGAGGCAGACAGTGTCCAAAGCAGTTGGATCCAAGGATTTGGGCTTTGTCTCTGACTGTTTCAAAACCTTCCAGGCTGGCTTCTTGCTTGATTCTGAAGAGGTAGTTGTCGCTCGTCCAGTCAGAATAAAACAAACAAACAGTTGTAGGTTCGGTTCAAGCAGCTTTATTATATACAAACACATCAGGATTGAGGCTTAGTAACATAAACTTAAATAAACTTATAAACAGACTGACTACTGCACTCATACATGTTAACACTGGCTGCTCTATTCTCTCAAACTGGCACTATTGCCTGCATGTGCCCTCATAGGATCGTAGGAAGTTACTAGGCTATTGGCCTTGAGGACCTCATAAGCCTAGCCAAGGGTTTGGCCCATGTATAGACAAGCCAGCACCTAAAGCACCTGTCCAGCAGGGACACAGGTGGAATCCCAGGGGTGTATTTTCTGTTTCCCATCCAGTTATCCAGGTTGCTCATGAAAAGGGATAATGAGGTACTCTACCTGATGTGGAGAGGGAGTCTATTTCACAGATGGAGGAGTCTCTGGGACACAAATCTGTACCACCACCAAGTCCTATTGATGTCACAGACCAGGTTGAGGTCATGTGTGCAGGTTACTTGAGTGGAGCTTGACTTGCGGATATGCAGCAGTCCCATCAAGGTGGGATCTGAGATTGCTTTCTATGACAGAGTTCACCTCTGAGAAGTCTGTATGAAAGTGAGCAGAGGGACAGGGTTTTTAGCCTATATGTGTAGGGTAGATGTTTGAGGCCCTGGATTCTTCTGGTGAGGAACCTCTGTGGTCTCTCCAGCTGCTGCATGTGCTTTGCGAGGTACATGCCGAAGAGGACACTGTACTCAATAATTGGCCTTATAAGGGAAGAATACAGGGATATTATGACCTCCTAGTCCCTGGATGAAATGCCCTTACCTATGAGGTGGGCCATGTAGAAAGCTTTCCGTACAATGGAAGCAACATGGTGGTCAAAAGTCAGGTGGCTATCAACCTGGGTGCCCAAATCCCTCACGACTGATTGCGTGCTTAGGACATTGTTATTAATGTGATAATATGTGGGGATGTCACTCTCCCCAAAAGGGATGATGATGCATTTTTTAGCATTCAGCTTGAGGCCATGTTTCTGGCACCAGTCATTTGTTTGGGTGAGACCCTCTTGGAATACGTCCATGTCACCTGGGGAATTGATGACCACGCCCAGCTTGCAGTCATCTGCAAACTTGATCAGCCATAGCCCACTGGTTTTGGCCTGCACCTCAGACAAGTATATCCCGAATAACAGAGGTCCCAAGACTGATCCCTTGGGTATGCCACTCATTACGGGTCTACTGCTTGAGATGGCTTCCCCTATTTTGATTAGGTGGGTTCTATCAGTGAGCCAGTTTGCTACCTATTTGGTAACATATGGAATAATGCCTAGTTGAGAGAGTTTATCTATTATGCCCAAATGGGGAATAGTGTCGAAGGCTTTGGTCAGGCCAAGGTAGGTTGTGTGCACCATCTTCCCCTCGTCTATGGCTTTGGTGACTGTCTCAAAGAAGTCAACCAGATTTAACAGACATGACCTCCCTTGACAAAGCCAGACTGTGTCCGGTCGAGTGTTTGGGGGTTGTCAATCTCCCTGTTAATGAGGTCCATGATAATATGTTCCATGGCCTTGCAGATCAGGCTAGTTAGGCTGATGGGTCTATAATTTCCTGGATCGGTGGACACTCCACCTTTGTGTAAAGGGATGACAGTGGCTGTCCTCCACTCGGCTGGTACAAAGCCGGTACTCAGGCTTTGTTTGAATAGGGTGCCTAATGGTCCTGCACATTCATGCCTGAGTTCATGTAGGCTGCAGCCTGGGATGTTATCAGTTCCCATGAAGGTCTTTGAGAGGGCATTGATGACCTGTTCCCTAGAGATAAGGGGAGGGGGACAGGTACTGGGGATGTCCTGATTTACTGATGGGGGGACACAGGGTGTAGTTTTCACTGAATCTGTCAGCCAGTAGGTTGGCTATATCTGCAGCATTTGTGTATATGGTGCCCTAGACCACCAATTCTGAACAGATCTGGGTGCTTCGTTTGAGATTGCGGACATATGTGAAGAAGGCCTTATGATCGTCTCTACTAGATGTGGCCAATTTGAACTCGAAGTTGGCTTTAGAGGATTTCACTAGTGCTCTTATTTCCTTGTTCAGGCTAAGGCGAGATTATTTCCAATTAGACTTGCTCCTTCTTGGTCCTGGACAGCAATTTTTTTTCCTTTTGTTATATCGTTTATTTATTGCAGATGCCCACCAGACAGGTTTACTCTTCCTTACGAAGGATGATTTTGTCCTGTCAGGTATTCCAGATTGTATGCACCTATATAAGTGCTCATATAGTACTTTGGTGTAGAGTTGGACATTGGGACCAGTTCCAACAGAGGGGGGCGGGGCTGTGAAGCTGTTTATACCATCCCTCAGGAGGTTGTAATCAGCTTTGCAGAAGTTTTTTTGTTTTGCCCTAACTAGAGGGGGGGGGGGTCAGAGGAGATGCTGACTTCGAAAGTGACCAATTTATGGTCAGATCTTACCAAGGAGGATAATACTGTAGGGATGCTGCAGTGGTTACTCATGTTGGTTAATACTAAGTCCAAGATATTATCACCTCTTTCGGAGGTATCGACTCACTGTTCCAAGGCATTTGCATTGATAAAATCGAGGACCCACTGAGCATTTGCATTCTGACACGAGTAGTTTTTCCAATCTATGGTTGGGTAGTTAAGGTCGCCTGGGATCAGGGGAAAGGGTTGAATCTTGATAGATTCGAAGAGGTCCAGATAGGTGGAGTGGGCATCTTGAGTCAAATTGGGGGCCTGTAGCTAGCTATGATTTAAATAGGGGTCTTGTCAATGGTTAACTGCACCTGGAGTGTCTCCTGTGTATCATACTGTTTGACCAGCCTGAAGGTGTGTATGTCTTTGATATATATTGAAGCTCCACCTCCTTTGGCTTTGCTGCCCACAGGGTCTGAATGTATGACAGGATGAGTAACCAGGTAAGGCTGAGTTGTTCTCTGCAGCTTTGTACCAGGTTTCTGTGACTGCACAAATGTCAGCATCTTCCAGGGTTAAGAATGCTTGCAGTGAGTGCAGTTTCATGTTTAGACTCCTAGCGTTTAGCAGCATGACCTTTAATTTGCATTTTGTTGAAATTTTTATATTGGTTTTATCGATCTCAGGACTTTTCCTAAAAATGGCACTATGGGGGAGGCAGGGGCTTTTGCCAGAAGCCTGAAGCTTAAGTGACACAGATGCAGGCCATCCCTAGCAAAGTATCATGGTCTGTCGATCATATCTTCCCATGTTGTCAGGTACTGGTTCCCCTGGAATGACACCAGAAACTAAGCCAATTCTTAAAGTCAATCATTTTCTGTTTGTATTGAGGCATCATTCTGGATGACGGTAGAATGCTGCTTAAGGCTAGGTACTTACCTGCCTGTGACACATATTTAGTGAGCTCAATCATATCTCTCTTCATATTGTTCAGGGAGGTATTTCTCAAGTCATTCACCCCAACATGGACTATGACAGTCATTACAGTTCCTGTTGTTGACAGACGTGAGTGTGTGGGTGATATGGCGGATTCTGGCACCTGACAGACAATTAACCGTGACTTTCTCCTTACCCAGCCTGGTGAGAGGCACATCTGTGTGTCTCACAATGGAGTCTCCTATGACTAATATGTTGGGTTTATGGTTAGGCCTTTGTGGTTGCGAAACACAGGTGTGTCTATTTATATGCATGTGCCCTCACTTTGAAATGCTTCCCAAAGTTACAACACATGCACTCTTCTACATCCTCCCTCTTTGAGAAATAGGTCATACACTAATTAAAGTATTCATTGACATACAATTACACAGAAATGATACTTTGACATGTAATTATACAGAACTAAATACAAATAAAACAATCATGTCCAGGTTGCTGTATATTTTACACTAGGTCTAGAAATATGAGCTGATCATGTGACATAAAATTAGAAATGGGTTGAGCAGCAGGGACTGTCTTTAATGAATGTTCAACTTCAGGGACATCTGGGACATCATCAGGAATGGGAATAGATACCGAGACATGTCCTTCAACAGGAACATCGTCTGGGTTGTCCCGAGATCTAGCCTGTATCACAGGTACAATACTGTGATATCAAATCAGACACCAGAGGAAGATACCTGCAATTTCTTCTGTATTCTATACCCTCAGATTCCACTAAGTAGGATCTTGGCTCAGCATATATACCTCTCACTTGACCAATTCGATCAAAACCTTTTGCTATTTGCATTCTCACTAGCTCTCATTCTTTCAATGGATGAAGAAATCTGCTCATTTTATCATAGCTGGAATTGTGAAAGGAATGCTTTTTTAAATAGTTGGGCTTTGATTGCTCTGGTGTTTTTAGCATTAGTCACCAACAAACTGGAACGGATAGGCAGGGTTGTTCTGGTTTGCTTAGATAGAAGTCTCTAAGCAGGCGAGCAAAGTAAGTTGTCATGGGGCATATATCTGAGATTAAGCAAATTCAAGAAGATATCAGTATTGTAATGATTTGACCTCTCTAGTAATTGCTTTGCACATTGCACTGCACGCTCAGCCAGGCCATTTGAGTGGGTGTATTCCGGACTGCTAGTAATATGGATTAAGTCCCTCTCTTTACCAAATTTCTGAAATAACTGACTGGTAAACTGGGCACTGTCCTCAGAAATAACTTTGTGTGGACTACCATGGACTGAGAAGTGACATTTAAACTTATGGACTGAGAAGTGACATTTAACCTTAGTAATGACAGTACTGGACATTAGGTTAGGCAGCAGATCGATCTCAAACCAGTTTGAATAAGAGTCTACCAACACTGAGTAATTCTGATTGTTCCACTCAAATATGTCAGTGGCTACTGTTTACCAAGGTAGTTTAGGAATCAGGCTTAGCTGAAGTGGCTCTTTTTGCAAATGCAGTTTAGTACTATTGCATGTTGAACAAGATGAAAGTACTTTATCAATGTTTTGAGAAGTGACATTTAACCTTAGAAATGACAGTACTGGACATTAGGTTAGGTAGCTGATCGATCTCAAACCAGTTTGAATAAGAGTCTACCAACACTGAGTAATTCTGATTGTTCCACTCAAATATGTCAGTGGCTACTGTTTACCAAGGTAGTTTAGGAATCAGGCTTAGCTGAAGTGGCTCTTTCTGCAAATGCAGTTTAGTACTATTGCATGTTGAACAAGATGAAAGTACTTTATTAATGTTTTTCGTCAGAGAAGGAAAAAATACTAGTCCTCTCACCCTTCTTTTGGTAGCTTCAGAACCTGGGTGGCCACAATGCAAACTCTGGATGTACTCATGTTGTAAGGAAGTCAGAACAATAACTTTGGGAACTTTGAAAATGATTCCATCTTCCATCAACATTTCATCTCTGTAAGGAAAGTAAGGTTGCACTTCTGTTGGTACACAAGATTGTTTTGACAGCCATCCAACACTGATAAAGTGGTTCAGCTTTTGCAAAACTGGATCAGTCTTGGTATGATCTCTTAGCTCATCAATTCTTGTGGTAGAAAAATTATGTACCTCCATGACATTGAAATCAAAATTCTCTACATCAAGCTTTTCTGTGGTATTTCTGGGCAATCTGGATATGGTATCAACCAAATAAAGAAGTTTTCCTTTTGTAGACACCATTCTGAAGTTGTACTTTTGTAATCAGAGCATCATTCTTTGTTTTGCTGGTGCTGTATGCATAGGCTTCTTCAAAATAGTGACTAGAGGTTGATGATCTGTCTCAGTCTGGATACCTTGGCCAGAAATATAATCAGAGAACTTCAAACATGCAAACAGAACTGCCAAGTAAGAGTTCTAGATGCATAGGCTACTAGTCTGCCCTCTTGAAGAATAACTGCACCAAGACTGAACTTTAAAGCATCACAGGAAAGAATTACTAGTTTGTGGACATAATAGTATCTCACCGTAGGTGGAGTGTCAACTTTCTGTTTAAGGTCATCAAAAGCTCTCTGGTGTTCCATCCATTACCAGGCAACATTTTTGTGTGTCAGCTCTCTTAAAGGCACTGATAATTCACTAAAGTCTGATGTAAACCTGCCCAAATAGTTATCCATACCAAGGAAATGCTCTAAGGCTTGGAATTGCCTGAAGCTGTCACCTCAAAAATGACTGTTTGTTTGGAAGGGTCTGGTCATATGCCTGTACTGGTAAATAAATGACCTATATAAGTAACTTCTGGTAGCCTGAATTTACATTTCAGAGGTTTGAGCTTTAAATTCACTTCACGTGCTCTGTCCAGAACTTTCCTGGGGTTTCTGTCATGCTCTGCTTCACTATTACCTCAAACTAGTGCATCATCTACTATTATAGCACACAGATAACCTGAAAAAATTTGCTCCATTGCACCCTGAAAAGACTTCACTGGCAGAATTTATTCCAAAAGTCGTTCTGAGAAATCTACCAAATGGGGTACTGAATGTAATCAGTAGTAAAGATTTGCAATCAAGCATTACTTACCAGAATGAACTCTTTGCATCTAAGACAGAAGAAACAGTAGCATTTGGCATGAGGGTAGCAACCTCCTCAACTGTACGCATAGGATGGTGGGGCCTCTTTAATGCCCTGTTTAAGTCTCTTGGGTCATTACATATTCTGATTTCACCTGAGCTTTTCTTATGAGCAACTACCATGGAAGACACCCATTCATTTGGTTCTGTAACTGGACAAATCACACCTTGTTGTATCATTTTATCTGACTGGACCTTGACTTTGTCCTGCACAGCTTTTGGAACTTTTCTCAATGGTCTGACCATTGGACTGACTTCTGGGTCTAACTTCATGTAGTACACAACTGGAAGTTTGTCTAACTTGTCTTCGAAAATATCAGCATATTCTACGAAAATCACATCGGGGAAATTTGGACTAGGACATGTGCTTACATGATGGACCTCTTTGGTAAAAGAAAGCAGTTTCATTCTTAAACTGTCTCTAAGACCTAATAATGACTGTACAGATCTTCTGACTACATAAAATTGCAAGTTGTTACTGTCCCCAGCTGAATAGCATGAAAGCACTACTGAACCTTCAGTTTCAATCTCTTTACCTCCATAAGCAACAAGCTTCGCACAATTGGCCAAATTAAGTTGTTCACCAGCTTTTACCCTAGCAAATGTTTCTGCTGACATAACATTGCTTTTGAACCAGTGTCTGCTTTGAGCTCTGTGGGTTTACCATTGATCAGGACAGCACAAAACACTTCACTCTTTACCAGCAAATCTACTGCAGTAATCTTTTCTTGTTGTCACTACTATACTGTTACTAACTCTTACTCATCTTTCCTCCTATCTCCAGTTGTTTTGCCCTGTATTTCCCTTTGGGACCTCGCCTGGGTGGACACATACATTCGACTAAAGTCACCTACTTCATCCTTAATTTTGCTTAGGCAATATACTGCTCTGCTGCCTCAATCCCCATTTTGGAAGGTTGGAACAGAGTCTCCCAGAGGAAACTGAGAAAGTATGTGCATCTGTTGCTACTAGGGCTTCTACAACTTCTAACTCCTGCTTGTTAGTTTTGTAACCTATCTCCCTGCCAGGACAGCCAGCAGCCTAAACCCTTCTTAATTCTCCCTCTCCATTCTCACTCCCATCTCTTCTCTGGGTTTCACTAGCTCTTCCTTAACTCTATCCTATTTAGTCCTTAGACCTCCCTAGTGGGCCTAGTGCACTTCTGCATTTGGCCACTAGAGGGCATTCCCTCCCCACTGTTATTACTTTTCCTTCACTCACTTCTTGCATTTTCTCTGCTATTACTCTCTTTCCTCACTTTCTCACCCATACTTTTAGCCCACTCTACCTATTATATACAGAACCCTTACTTACCCTGCTACAACTTACTCTCCTGCAACCTATGCTTCACTGATTGGCTCTCGATCCTCTCCTGGTGTCTTCCCACTCTGTTCGCCCTTCGGGCTCACTCCGCTCCCCTACCCTGCCCCCAAATCCCACCCGCACCCAGCACCTCTAGCTATATCCCTCTTGTGACCACACCCACTTCCTCTCCACACCAATCAACCTCCAACATCCTAGACACACCCCTTACCAGCCTATTACCTACCTGTAACCACACCCACGTCTACTCTATAATATTACACTTCAATTCTAAACTTCCACTCTCATAATTAACCTATCCCTCCAGCTCCAACCTACCCAACTCTTTACTCCACATTACCTTGTCAGGCTTTTCCATCATCCCCTTGTGTAATAAACTTATAACATATACAAGACAATTTTAACACTATAACACCAAGCAACCTTATTTCAACATGCTTTTAAAACCTCCATCCATCTCTATTGTACTATTATTAGTTCTTAAACTGTCATATCTTTATTACCTCACCCAACCCTGTACTTTCTACCATTCACAATTCTATCACATAACCAACCATCTAAACTCCCCTCTCTCACATTCGCACTCTATTTCTCCCCATCTATACCCAATAACACAGCTCCTATCCTTCTCATACAAAGTGTTCTCCTCACAGAAAAACTCTATCTTTTATCTGGTGATATCCATCCCAACCCAGGCCCCTCCACCTCCACCTCCTCACATAAGCCTATATTATTTACTTCTCTAAACTCCCATAGTATAGTCAATAAAGTCCCTACCCTCCATGCCTGGCTCAGGCATAACAAACCCGACATCCTATCTATTTCAGAAACATGGTTAAAACCCTCTATAAAAGACTCTGAAATAACTCCACCCAGCTATTCTATCATTAGAAAAGACAGGACCCACAAAAAAGGCGGCGGAGTAGCTCTCCTATATTCTTCTTCCTTGCTAATTACTCCTTACAACAAACCTATTCCACAATTTAACAATGCTGAATTACTCCTCACTCTCCTACAAGTTAATAAGCACAAACACATATGTCTAGCATCCCTCTATATCCCCCCAGGGGACAATATTTCCACACTTGAAAATATCCTCTCGTGGCTCTCAAACAACATCAGCAATGAAGCCATAATGCTAGGAGATGTAAATATTAACTGGGCCTCCATCCAGTCTCCAACCAACCCTCTTAACATCAACCTATATAACTTTTCCCAGCTAATCAACACTATAACACATCCGTCAAAAAATCCCTCTTGTGGCACCATTCTAGATTGGATTCTAGTGTCACATCCCCACTATTTTTCAGATAGTGGTACTCTTCCCGACCCTCTAAGCGATCATATGCCTATTTTTACTCATCGACACCCCTGTATCTCATACCGCACCCACAACTACATCACTACCTGCAACCACAAAAACTTTAACCCATCAACCTTCTTATATTCCCTAAAAGCAATTAACTGGAACAATCTAAGGACACTACCCTTAGAAGATGTAGTTGCTCACTTCAACTCTACATTCTTAGAAATACTTGACTCCCAAGCCCCTCTGAGGACAAAAAGAATAAAAACAAATTCTGCCCCCTGGCTAACCAAAACCACACTATCAACAATGCGCCTTAGAGACAAAGCCTGGGGACTCTATCTGAGAAACAAGACCCCAGAACACCACATTGTGTACAAAACCCTTCGAAATAAAGTAAAAAAGCTTATAATCTCTGATAGACAACAATACTTCTTTACACTCCAAAACAATAATAAAACTAATCCTCAAAGATTCTGGAAGGGGATCTCTACCCTCCTTAACCCTAGCAAACCACACACCCCAACCCCAGACCCAAATAGCCCAGACTTAGATTTAGCTACTCAGTTCAACTCCTTTTTCATTGATTCTATTAGCAAACTCACCTCCTCCTTCCCGTGCTCCACCTCACTATCTAATACACCCCCACCCTCTCCCTCAAACAATCCACCCCTCATTACCACTTCTTCCTCATTCTCATCTACTCACTGTCTATCTTCCACCTCATCCACTACTCTAACCTCCTCATCACCCGTATCATCCTCAAATTCTCTCTCTCCCCACTCTTCTCTATTCTCATTAAAACCTATACCCACTTCCACTATAAAGAAACTCCTTCAGAAACTGAAGCCTTGTACTAACGCACCTGATAACATTCCCTCTTACTTCCTAAGTATAGCTGCTGAAGCAATTGCCTATCCCATAAGCATTCTAATCAACCGCTCTATCCATGAATGCACAGTGCCCCAACTCCGGAAGCAAGCCTTTATCATTCCTCTGCATAAAGGAGGCAACAACTGTAATGTCAACAACTTCTGACCTATTGCTATCCTGTCCCCCATTTCCAAACTTCTGGAAAAGTGTGTCCAACTTCAACTCTTACCACATCTCCTAGATAATAACCTTCTAACCCCTACACAACATGGTTTCAGGCCAAATCATAGCACTATGACAGCCCTCCTGTCCTATCTTGAGACTGTAAATAGACTCTGGCCACATTGTCTCTACCTTACTACTTGACCTCTCCAAGGCCTTCGACACTATCTCACATAACCTGCTCTTAACCAAACTGTCAAAACTTAACCTTTCTCCCTCCTCCATTAATTGGTTCTCCAGCTATTTATCAAATAGATACCAAGCCGTACTATGGAAAAAGGCCACTTCCTCTTTCCTTAGTACCCCTACTGGAGTTCCCCAAGGATCTATTCTTGGTCCCCTTCTTTTTAATATATTTATAAACGATTTCCACAAATCCATTCCATTCACAAACATCATCCAATACGCAGATGATTCTACCATTATCTGCTCTGCCACCTCTTCCTATCTGCTCCAAAAACTTACTCAAGAAGCTTTTTCAATTACTAAACATTGGATGAAAATAAATCACCTAGCACTCAATGCTTCCAAAACAAAACTAACGGTATTTACCCCCTCTAAAACCACTTCCTTCGACATAAACACTTTCTCAATTACCAGCCAAAATAACTCACCCCTGGAACTGGTGTCTGAAACCAAGTTACTAGGTGTTCAAATTGACAACCAGCTTAATTTCAATTCCCATCTACAACTAAATATTAAAAAACACATCGAAAACTAGGCATGCTCTACCGTCAAAATCAGTACCTTACAAGCTCCTCCAAAATCACTCTCGCTTCCTCCTTTCTTATCCCCTCCCTTCTCTACGGGGCATCATTGTTGACTAATCTTCAGACCTCTCTAAAAAAACAGCTTTCCTCTTGCTATAACAAAATCGCTAAATTCGCTAACAGCCACAGGTCCTCCACCCACCACTGTTCCTCTCTCCAAAAACTAAATTGGCTTGAACTACCTAACCATCTCATCTATACACAGCTAACTTTAGCCCACAAGCTCATTCTCAACCCTTCTCTTTGTCCCTCCCTGTCTTCTGCCTTTAAAATGCACCTACCCAATAGAGTCTTAAGATCTAACAATCAAAACCTACTCGAAGTTTATAAACCATCTCATCCCCCAGGCAAAAACTTATTATCCTTTAACCTAGCCCGTCTCTGGAACTCACTCCCACCATCCATTCGCACCACCTCCAACCATTACATGTTCAAAAAATCTCTTCATATACATCTAAAGTCCCAATGGGAATGTTCTTGCTCCCACCCCTCATAATATATGATATCTTATCCTCCTTTTACACTCACGTTACTTAACTGTACCTAACAAAGCTTATGTTCCTTCTGAATAACTACTCTGTATGTGTAAAACAACGTCTCTTTCTCAGCATATTTACTTCACATTAACCCTCATTAGATTGTATTGTTTTGTATGCTTTCTGAATTTTGAGCTCAAATGTTTTATCTTTTACTTTTGTATAATTATTATTAGCAAACTTTTGTATGTACCTAATCTGTCTGTTTTGGAGCTTTTCTCCCCAGGACTCCATTGAAAACGGGTTCTTTTTGGCCCAATGGACTATCCTGGTAAACCAACTGCAAATAAATAAATAAATAAATACATTTTCACCAACCACTGATACACCGTCGACATAGACAGTAGAGTTGCAGCTTTCTATATGATCAACTTGCTTTTTTCAGTGACCTTTCTTAATAAATGAATGAGGCTTGCTTGATTTACAAAATTTTGAAAGTGGTTCCATTTTTACTCTTGTGGAATTGTTGGGCAAATGTTAAACACTTCTCTCTTTTAGACTCATGATTGGCACCACAATAAGACTTGACGGATTTTGCTGACTTACCCTAGTGCTGCACTGGGCATGTCCATTTTACTGCGCTAGTCTTAGAACTTACTGGAAAGTTATGGGCTCTCCCTGGAAATCCTGCAGGGGCTGCAGCTGCCATGTGTTTAGGCCTATTTCTGTTGGCCACATGCTGCATGATGTCTACATTTGCTCTAGAAGCCGCTGAAACCATGCTCTTATCACTTGCAAGCATATTTGTGTGCCTTTCTGTAAGCCTACGTATCTGACAAATCTCTGTAGCTTTGCTCATTGTTAAATCACTGTCACAAAGCAAAATCTTTCTCATTGCAGCATTATTAACACCACACACAAGCCTGGTCAAGGCAATGGGTCAGGTGCCATATGAAGATATTCTGGAGCTTTCTACAGGAAACCAGTATAACCATTCGCTTGAAGCTAGACAGCAAGGGAAGGAACAGGAAACTGTGGAAACTCTAATGCAGTCAATGTTGAGGACAGATAGGCCAGTGAGTTCCCATATGACAGGACAATGGATGGCACTGGATGAAACTGAAGAGAATCTGCCACAGGAAGCTGCTATAGAACTTTCTATAGAATGCCCTCAGGAAATGGAAAACAAGGGAGGTGCCTCAGTTTGGAAATAAATGAGCTAAAAGAAGAGTTGCTTGATTTAATAGACATAGACAGATATATTAAGATCAATGAAAGAAATAGGCTGCAGAAGGTCAAGAAAACCCAAAAAGTCAGAAGTCTGATAAAACAAATGAACACAGTATTTAGGACTGTCCATAGAGATCCATACAATATAACAGAAGTAAACAGGATATATGTGCAGCTAAATTAATAACTGATAAAGTTCTACCACAAGAACACAGGGTAGTAAGGGAAAGGAAGGGGAGAAATCAAATACCATCATGGAAGTATAGAAAAGAGAAAACCATAAACCAATTAAGACAAGAAGTGTCACTGTTAGAAGACGATAGAAGAGGGAATAAATCAACAAAAATACTAAGAAAGATAGATGTGATAAAAGCAATGCACAGTATTACAACAGACCCATGCACTATTGCAAATAAACTAAAGATTTCCGCACAGGGGGAAAAACGTAGAAGATATGCAGATAAAAGAAAGTACAAAATAAGCAATTTACAGATGACCCAAAAAAGTTTTATACAGAATGTGGAAACAAGGTAAAAGGAATTGAAAGACTGCCAAAAAAAGAAGTAACATATACATTTTGGAGACGTATCTATGAACATCCTGTCGAACATAACAATGTTGCTAAATGGCTAGATGAAGTAAAAAGAAAGAATAAGTTTAACAGTACAGGATATGAAATGGAATGAAGTAACAGCCAGAAAGATTGAAATAAAGTTAAGAAAAGCCTGTAATTGGAAAACCCCATGCCCAGATGCAGTACCTACCTTTTGGTTAAAAGTATTAACATATTTGCACTAAGATTTAGCCATGAGTAAGACCTATTTATATATGCACTATGAACAGTCACCAACCTGGCTAATAACAGCAAAAACAATGCTCCTACTTAAGAGTGAACCTGCAAGCTACTCTAAAAATTATAGACCAATAACTTGCCTTCTGACGACGTATAAACTACAGACAGGAATTGATGCTGACAGTTTATAGTCATTTAGAAAAAAACTCAATTATGTCAGTAGAACAAAAGGGCAATAAAAGAAAGTCATACAGAACAAAGATTAATTTGTTGTTAAATAAAGTCATACTGGAGAACTGTAAAAAGGGGAAGAATCTAACTATGGTATAGATTGACTACAAAAAAGCATTTAATAGTATCCTACCTACATTTATGGGTAAAAAAGTGCTTAAAAATGTATAAGATACACCCTACACTGATCGACTACATTACAGTAACCATGAAACAGTGGCAGACCACTTTGCAATTAAGCCATGATAAAAGACAAATTATTATCCCAAGAATAAAAATTCAAAGGGGATATTCCAGGGTGACTCTCTGTCACCGCTGATATTCTGCCTTGCCCTTAACCCATTAAGCTTAGGCCATGGCTATAATTTGGCTCCTAGAAAACAACAAAGTATAAAGATTCCTCATCTTCTCGTTGCTGATGATTTAAAACTGTACAGCTCATCAGACGAGGAACTGAAAACACAACTGCAGGTTGTCAAAACCTTTTCGTACTGATAAATGTGCAAAAGCAACCTTTAAAGTAGGAAAGCTGCAGCACCAGGAAAACAACAGTTTGGGACAAGAATGTGGTATAAAAGAACTTGAGCAAAAGGGAATGTATAAATATTTGGGAACTGATGAAGGATCAACAATAAAACATGAACAAATGTGAATAAAACTTAGTAAGGAATACTTTAGAAGACTTAAATTAATCCTGAAAACAGTGTTGATAACTAGGAACAAAATCAAAGCTATAAACAATTTGCTCTTCTGTCCTTACAATTTTGGAGTGATTGACTGGCCTCAAAATGTGTTGGAACAAGAAGGATGCTTCATGCTCACTATTGGTGATTTATAAAAAATCAGTGCATACCAAGATTATATATTCCCCATTCCAAAGGAAGGATGGGCCTCCTTGAAATTGATTACATGTATAGATCTGCAATTGTGGGACTCACATATCTGCTGACCTCACAAGACCCAAATGTAGTGAAAGTTTTGAAACATGAGGAGAATAAATCTAAGATGACTTCTCTGCTTAATCTAGCAGAAGCATATTGGTGTCAAGCAGGAATGGAAATCAAACCAGAAGTAGATAAAAATCAGGCAGCAACTGAATGTGCCAAAAAAAAAAACAAAAGAAAGAAAATAAAGTGAAGGACCAGATGAGAAGGCAAGAAATGTGAGACATGCATAAATATAGCTGCAAGTATAAAAAGGTTCTGGAAGAACCTCATGTTGATCAGAAACAAACGCAGGAATGGTTAAGGGGAGGTGAATTCAAACCAAGAGATGAAAGGTTAATATTAGCAGCCCAAGGTAGTGGGCTTTGTACACACTGGTTTACAAAGTCCATTGAACATGTGGGAGAAACAAACAAATGTAGGTTTTGTAAAAGCGAATTGGAAATAGTCACACACCTAGTTGCTAGTTGTGACATACTAATGGCAGAAGGACTGTATACTGAAAGACATAATAATGTGGCAAGACTGTTGCACTAGGGATTGTTTAAACATTATGGTATTGAAAGTGTCTGAAAAACACTGGAAACATGAGCCACAAAGCATCACAGAAAATGATGAAGTTTATATCACATGGGATCACCCATTACCAACAGTTCAAAAGATAGATGCTAGAAAACTGGATACAGTGGTCCATGAAAAGAAGACAAAAGTAGCATTGATTACTGAAATCGCCACACCCATTGACTACACTGTGTTGCATACAGAGAGACACAAAGTCATAATATTTCAGGATCTGCAGGCAGAAATGAGAGCAATGTGGAAGAAAGGTCCCCAGACAATTCCAATAGCAGTAGGAGCAACGGGTCTTATAAAAAAAGAATCTACAGTTGTATTTAAATATGCTGCCAATCCACGTAACCCCATACAAATTACAGGAGGAGTAATTAATGGGCACATTGTGGGTGCTGCAAAGAGCACTTTTGGCTGACATCACAGATTGAAACAATACTAATTTCATTAACTTTACTTGTACTTTGACTTAAGAATAGTGTCCATTCCTGTCATGGTATTAGAAACCCAAAAGATTTGGAGAAATTAAAAAGTGAGAAGCCTGTCTTTTATCAATTTGTCTTTCAAATCGACAAACCTGCACATTTTAGGATTGTTTCTCAAGTTAGTAATATAAGCTGCAAACGTTTCTCCTGACTTTTCTTGTCTTGTATAAAATAGGTGCCTCTTCAATGTAACATTGGTCTGGGGGTTACACATTTCCCTAAATTTACATTTGAAGCACTCAGGGCCCTCCCATGATTCAGCTTGTACAACAATATGACAGTTTCCCCTTCTTCTGCATATACTGCTGGTGCATACACAAATGAACACTCTCTTTCAATGGCTTGTGACCCTGCTACATTAAGCAAAATAAATGCCCTTGTACATGCATCTTTATCAGAAAAAGCTGCTTGTATGGAAATATCATATTCCTGCTCAAATACTCTTCAATTCTCTGCAATATTATGATCAAACACAAGTGGACTGTGTCTGTGAAATGCCTGTGCCATATCAACACACAGTAATAAAGACCCTTGGAATTATGTATGAACATACACACATACATGTCAGAAACTTATGCCAGAACTTGTAATTATGCCCAATAGCACAATAGACTCTTCAAAATAACTACTACTGTAAAATAAGTCTCTGTAGCACAAGAACACTTTGAAATCAATATACTTTGCGAAAGCACACCTTATCAGTGTAAAAAACACTTTGAAATGACTGCACTTTGCAAATAAACTATACACAGCACAAGAAACTTCTTGAAATGGCTGTACTTTGCAAAATAACTCTGTACAGTGTGACAACTTTGAAATGACTGTACTTTGTGAGTAAAATGTGCATAGCACAATAAACCTTTCAAAATAACTATATTCTGATTGCACTTTGCAAAATAACTACTTTGCACACAGTAAACTCTTCAAAATAATTGTACTGTAATAAGAACACACTGCAAACACTTGCACACTCTGAAATACTTTGAACAAATCTTGTTATACTTTGAATAGCTTTGATCAATGCGAACTAGTAGTTCATGTGAAAACATGGTCATTTACTAAAAAACATGCAGTTGCCTTGCTCTTTTATTCTTATTTTGCCCTTTTATTCTTATTTTGCCCTTTTATTGCATTTGTTATGTCCATTTGACCTCTTATCGTGCTCACTATTCTTTTCTTGTGCTCATTTTACTTTTAACATGCTCGTTATGCAAATCGGAAGTATCTCTGAACACTCCCATAAGTATTTGTGATAATTCTATCAAATATCGTGGTTTTGAATATTTTTGTTTAATCAATAATGTGTTTTGTACCTTTCATTTGATTAATAATGCATTTTGTGCTTTGCGAATGCTTCGTATCATTTTCTTTACAAAATAAATAATTTATGCGAGTTTTGATTACCTGAAGTTCGTTTCTGGCCTTTTTTAATCATTTGAGCACTGTATCACCCAACCTACTCAATGTACCTTCACCGTTCACTCTGCACCTCATGGCTTGAAGGAGTTCCACTCTCTATCCTGGTTCTGACACCATGTTGCTCGTCCAGTCAGGATAAAACAGATGAACAGTTGTGGTTTCAGTTCAAGCAACTTTATTATATACAAACACATCAGGATTGAGGCTTAGTAACTTAAACTTAAATAAACTTATAAACAGACTGACTACTGCACTCATACATGTTAATACTCTGGATGTTCTCTCAAAATGGCACTGTTGCCTGCACGTGCTCTCTATGTATATACATGTGCCCTCACTTTGAAATGCTACTTAAAGTTACAACACATGCTCTGTTCTACAGTAGTGGAGGATCTAGAAGGTTCAGCAAGTCGTTTCCTCAACTCTTTCTGGCCTGTCTTGGAGGGATGAACTCCAGCCAGAGAATTCCTGTCAAAATCAACTTGTTCTTCTTATCTATTAAATCCCTAGGATTAAGTGATTTACAAATGTCACAACGGACTTCCAATTGGGCAGGGCCCAGACAATATATGCAAGAATCCTGCGCCACACTCCTTGCACTTTTTGAATCCAGAAGGTTTTTCAGCCATATTCACAGTAAAAAGAATAAGGAAGCTATGAATGAGTTTTTTTTTTAAATATGAAAGGAAAGAAAGGAAAACTACCAACAATGCTAAGAAAGATTACCAGAAACAGTAAAAAGGGGCAGACAGGGAGAAAAAACTACCAACAATGGTATCAAGATATGCTAGTAAAAACACGTAGGGATAAGGGAGCTAATAATGGATACTAGTTTTACAAGAACAGATATAAGAAAAGATATTAGAACTGAAAAAATTTTGAAGCTCACTATAATGCTCGAGAACTAACAGCAACCGCGTCCGTACACTAAGACGGCAAACAAGATTAGAGGTATAGTGGGCAACTATAGCATTATGGGTAAGGAAGGAGTTCAAGAGTTTGCAGTAGGCCACGAGCTGTAAAAAGCAGCCGAGTCAGATACGAGGGTTGGATGCAAACCCACATGTTGAGGAATGAATGAAAATTGACAACATCAAGATCTGGTGTTTTGGGTTGTCAATGTTAATAGTCTGTGGTCTAAATGTTACAAGCTTGAGAGAAGGCTTAACATGCTGATTATATATAATGAAAGTTATGGGGCAGTGGTAACTGGAAGTTGGATGTGGATGGTAAGATGGGAGATGGGCTGAGGATTGTTTATGATAATTACACACCTCCAGCTGGTCAAACATATGATGCACAGGAGACACTCCAGGTGCAGTTAACTGTTGACAAAACACCTATTCAAATCATAGCTAGCTACAGACCCCAAACTAGGGTGCCCACTCCACCTATCTGAACTTACTTGAATCCATCAAATTTGAACCCTCTGCCCTGATCCTGGGCGACTTTAACTCCCAACCATAGAGTGGAAACCTATTCTAGTCCAAACACACATGCCCAGAGATTCCATTTACTTCATCAGTGCCAGTGCATTGGATTTTCTGGTTGACACCCCCATGAGAGGTGAAAATATCCTGAACTTGATACTAACCAACATGACTAGCTACTGTAGCACATTTACAGTGTCATCCGCCTTGATAAGATAAAACCATAACGCAATCACTTTTGAAGTCACCATCCCCCTGAACCCCCCCACCCTTGCCAAGGTCAAACAAAAAAACTTTACCAAAGCTGACTACAACATCATGAGAGCAGGTACACACAGCTTTACAGCCACTGTCCCTTCATCTGGAACTAGCACTAATGTCCAAGCTGACACCAGAAAACTATGTGAGCACCTACATAGCTGCATGGACTCAGCAATATCTGACAGAACCAAATCATCTTCCTCAAGGAAGAGTAAACCTGTCTGGTGGACAGCAGCAATAAACAAACTCTATAATAAAAGAAAGAAAATACTGTCCAGGACCAAGAAGAAGCAGGTGTCAAGTTGGAAGCAATCTCTCTTTTGTCTGAACAAGCAAATAAGGTCATTGGTGAAATCCCCTAAGGCTAACTTTGAGTCCAAATTGGCTACATCCACTAAGGACAATCACAAGGCCTTCTTCACATACATTCACAATCTCAAAGATAACACCCACATCTGCTCTGAACTGGTGGTCAAGAACACCATCTACACAATGCCATAGACACAGCCAACCTGCTGACAGACAGGTTCAGTGAAAATTTCACCCCTCTGTGCCCCCCATCAGTAAACCAGGACATCCCCAGCACTTGCCCTCTTCCCTCATCACTATGGAGCAGGTCTTTAATGCCCTCTCAAAGGCAAAAAATACAGCCTCTGTGGGACCCGACAACATCCCTAGCTGCATTCTACATGAACCCAGGCAAGAGCTCTGAAACACCATTTGGCACCCTATTCAACCAAGGCCTGAGCACCAGCTTCATCCCAGCCAAACAGAGGACAGCCACTGTCATCCCACAAAGGTGGAGCATCCACCAACCCAGGCAATTACAGACCCATCAGCCTAACTAGCCTGATCTGCAAGGTCATGGAACACATTATCATGGACCTTATAAACAAGGACATTGGCAACCTCCAAATGTTTTATCCCACACAGTTTGGTTTTGTCAAAGGGAGATCATGCCTGTTACACTTGGTCAACTTATTTGAAACAGTCACCAAAGCCATGGACGAGGGGAAGACGGTGCATGCTGCCTACCTTGATCTAGCCAAAGCCTTTGATACTATTCCCCACTCGGGCATAATAGATAAACTCTCTTAGCTAGGCATCAATCCATATGTTACCAGATGGGTAGCTAACTGGATCACAGATAGAACCAACACAGTCAAAAGAGGGGAAGCCACCTCTAATAGTAGATCCATAACAAGAGGCGTACCCCAAGTATCTTTCTTGGGGTCTCTACTGTTTAGGATATACTTTTCTGAGGTGCAAGCCAAAACCAATGGCCTGTGGCTGACCAGATTTGCAGATGACAGCAAGCTGGACACTGTCTTAAATTCCCCTAGTGATGTGAACATCCTCCAAGAGGGCTTTACCCAAACTAAAGACTGGTGCCAGAAGCATGGCCTCAAACTGAATGCCAAGAAATACATCATTATTACCTTTAGGGAAAATGGTGTCCCCACTAATCATCACATTAATAACAACATACTAAGCACTAAGTCGTGAGGGACTTGGGCACTCAGGTTGATAGCAGTCTGACTTTCGACCACCACATTGCCTCCATTGTATGGAAGGCTTTCTACATGGCCCACCTCATAAGTAAGGGTATTTCATCAAGGAACAAGGAGGTCATAGTATCCCCGTAATTCCTCCTTATCAGACCCATTATAGAGTACAATGCCCCCTTCGGCATGTACCTTGCCAAGCACATGCAGCAGCTGGACAGACCACAGAGGTTCCTGATCAGGAAAATCCAGGGTCTCAAACACCTGTCCTATACAGATAGGCTAAAAGCCCTGTCCTTCTACTCATTTTCATACAGACTGCTCAGAGGTGACCTGTGTCTGGCATACAAGGCTGTCTCAGACCCAGCCTTGATGGAGTTGCTGCATATTCGTTAAGTCAAACTCCACTCTTGCAACCCACATGCAAGGCCTCAACCTGGTCTGTGACATTACTAGAACTTGTTGGTGGGATAGATTTGTTTCCCAAAGACTCCCCCATCTGTGGAATAGACTCCTCCTCCGTGTCAAGCACAGTACCTCACTAGCCTCTTTAAGAGGAACCTGGACGACTGGATGGGAAACAGAAAATACACCCCTGGGATCCCACCTCTGACCTTGTTGGACAGGGGAAACAGGTGCTGACTTTGTGGGAAGATGGGTGAAATTCTTGGCTAGGCTTACAACGGCCTCAGAGCCAACAGCCTGGTATTATCATATGAATCTATGAACAAATAATTAAATGGTTGGCTGCATGGCCGGCCTTAAGCATAGGCGAACTAGGCGACCGCCTAGGGCTCCGTACAGGCCGGCCTTGGAAAGGGCACTATTTTTAAGTGTTATAAAATCTGCATTCTTCTTGGCTCCCTGTTCAGGAAGCCTGAAGCATAACGTGAGCGCCCTCCCACTTACAGCTGCAAGAGGAGTTGAGCGCCCTCCTACTTACAGCTGCAGGTTGTCCCACCCGGAGAATTAAAAAAAAAAAAAAAAAAAAAGGAAAACATCGCGGTACACGAATCGGCATACATGCGTCATGACACCAGCGTGGATATAAATACATTCTTCAAGCCTGCGCGTAATTTAAACAAGGAGTTCTTTTACACCAAGTCCATCTGTCTGCGTGTAGCCATTTGCTTTAGAACAAAGGTAAGTGTATGCGTGTCTATGTTTTTGTATTTTAAGCCGCTCACTTCAAAATCAATTTTTATCGACACGACAAGCAGTAATCATTAGCCCCGTGTTATTTATGAACTAACTCCTGGCAGTGATTATGTAGCTCTGCGTCATTCATTCATGTTTTGGTCTTGTTATATTCAAAATAAATTAAGCTTTTGGCTGCTATGAGTTTAATTCAATATAAAACAGTTACAGTGTTAGTATGCCTATGATGTGTTATTATGAACAAATTTTAAATGCACTTGTGCTATTTTCAGGGCTTTTTTGTGCACTGCACTATTATTACATAGTTTTAAATAACAGTTACAGTGTTAGTATGCCTATGATGTGTTATTATGAACAAATTTTAAATGCACTTGTGCTATTTTCAGGGCTTTTTTGTGCACTGCACTATTATTACATAGTTTTAAATATTAAGTTATCATAAAAAACTATTATAAAATTGCACGATGACAGTGTTTAGAATGGATGGAGTTCTTTGAGTACTGTGATAATTTCTGAAGGGTTTGCTACCACAAAAAGCTTGTGAACCACATCAGTGTAGAGATAACTTCAAAGCAAGTATGGCCCTAGTCAAATGGCTGCTGTAGTGTCAGGAAAAGAGCTCAGTACCACAGACAGTAGTTTTTTTTTTTCTTTTGGGTTAATTGTTGAACAGTGTTCATCAGGCTCGTTGTGCCCTGTGTTGCCTTGGTAGAGATTATCATAGCATTCTATGGACATCACTGCATTCTTAAGACATTTTTCCCTGAGCTGCTTTTAGAGCCATTGATACCTGAAGAGAACTGATTTACACGAATGTAAATGTTGTGTTATGGTTTCCTAAAATTATTATATTTCTGCTTATTCTGTGAACATCAACATACAGACAGACTTTGAATGGTATGAGGTCTCACATTCCAATCTTTGCTGAATGAGCATGTAATTTGATAAACCGAATTGTGAATGTAGCACAGTTACCATGAAAAGCAGTCTTTGATGTTGCATGGAAAACAGGTTTTGACACTAGGCTTTTCTGTCCCATTTGGTATTCAATGACATTACAAGAACAGAGCAATGCATTGATGAGGCAAATGTGGTTTTGAATGAGGACCAGTTGCTGACATTCTGTGACAAACTGCCAGCTTATACTGAATCTGAGCTATTTATGTACAGTTATAGCAAGAAAAAAATAGTGTGGCAACACAAACAGAATTACATGCAAGCCAGACTCACCCATTCAAACTCTATTTTCCACATTATTTTGCTTCTCTGGAGGTAGCATGAGTCTCTGTGTTCTATAACCACTATTTTATTTCTCCTGGAGGTACTTTTCAGGTTAATACAATAATAAGGACAGTTTAACTCCCACTTACATACTGCTTTACTTCAACAGTGTAAAATTAGATTTGGCAGATGTACCCACTCAACAGTGTCATCTTCTAACACTACTTCACTGTGCAACTGTATTATGATCTTAACTGCTTTGTGACCTTATCCAGTATGTCTGTCAAATTTGAACTTCACATTACCTTGAAATACTGTACACAGATCCTTCAAGAGTTTTAGATCAACTGACAATAGCAACATTTGCCATTATTTATATATAGCTTCACATAATTAAAAAAACAAGATCTTTATCAATGTCAGACACCCCTAAATTAAGCACACTGCACACACACACAAACATATCTATGTGTTTGTGAGTGGGTGTGCCCTCCTTGAAGGTTGGGCATCAGGTTGGCAACTCGGCACCGTAAAAAAAAAATCCACTGCCAATCATTAGCGGACTGGAGTTCCGTTGTGGTGACCCCTAACTGGGAAACACTGAAATACATTTCTTTATATCAACTAGCTATTCCTTTTCCTGCAGCCTTGGGAGCCTTCCAAGACCTACTAAATAGCAAGTTCCAGCATAATATACCTCTACATACCAAAAATGTTAAATGATGTAATGTAATCAGTATGTAGTTTCAGACAGCTTAACTGTAATTCCATCTACTCAGCACTGTTATTAGTGAGGGTAAAAAAAGTACCTACGATACCACACATTGTTTTACGTGTCAAATTACCAACACATTTCCAACAGTTCCATGAATCATTATAGTCAGCACTAGTTTCACTAAGTGAAATGTGTCGCTGATCCAACATAAAACATACACACACACACACACACACACACACACACACACATACACACACACATACACACATACATATCTATATATCTATATATCTATCTATCTATATATATATATATATATATATATATATATATATATATATATATATATATATTGTATGGTGCCCATATTGTGATAGAATTTATCTGTGATCTACATATAAAGGCCAACATATTAAACTATGATAACTTCTGAGTCAACAGGCTGACTTGTAACTAAATGAGTGCATGATGTGAAACTAAATGAATATAATTCCAATGTGACACCTTCAAACCCAGTACCTCTAAAGAAACTTCTTAGCCCCAGTTGCACAGCACTACTTAAGTACATATATCATTGAAATACATGTACCAAAATTAGGTGAGTTTCTTGCAGTGGCAACAATGGCAAAGTAAAGACAGCAGTATCTACATTTTAAGGGCAGATAAGGGTTCTATACTTCTAAGCATGTCCTCCTTTGCATGAGATGCCTAGCAGCAATGAACTTGTCATTTTATGTCATTTCTTATTGCAATATTACCAGTTTACCAATTTTTAATGTAATATAGGCAATTAATTCTTCAAGGGCAACAGGCACTGAATTTGTAGATGAAACATTAGATGTAAAGTTGTTTGCCACTGGCAATGTCTTCATTAGTAACAGATTTCTTTAATGTGGAATTGTTCAGATGATTCCTCTTCTGCATAGATTGTTTGTATTGAGTGATACTGGTAGATTGTAATACCTTTTATGGTTGGAATTTTTTGAAATAGGTAGTTTTGTCATTATTGGTTTATATATTTTGTTTCTTTGCTTATTAAAAAAATGCTTAAAACTACAAATGTAAAACACATTCTAACAAGTGGTGCTGTTATTACATAAGGAATATAATTTAATGGAATCAGGAAGTTGAATCAAAGAACAAATACATGTATACATGACCATAAAAATGTGTGCAAGGAGTCTGTTTTGAAAACAGCCCAAATGTAAACTTAATCCTCCACGGACCAGATGCATTTTCTATAAATATGGGTTTTCATGCAGTTTCAGTGGCAGAAAATTTTACTGTTCATGCCAAGCCTGTTTTCATTTCAAAATTGTATTGTTTATCAAATGGCTATCTGTGTTTGAGCTATTCTAGCTTAAGCTTCTGTACACAGGGAGGAGAGAGGTTGCTATTCTACTTTCCTGAGCTGTAAGGTTTGCTCGCATACCCAGAGTAAATTAAACTGTTTAGATTAACCTAAACAAGCCTTTGAACAAAGGCACATAAGCTTCTATTTTCTGAAGACATGACTTTTATAGTAAAGTATGTGTGAAGGAGCAACAGATAAAACAGGTTTATTAAAGGAGATTTCCATCTTCACTTGCAGTTTAAACTACATTACAAGATATCCTTTCTTCTATGCATTTAAATAATTAAAGGAGATGACTGGACTGGCTTTTTTGGGGAGTGAATGACTGGAGTGTTTTTTTGGGGGGGGGAGTGACCTACCTGTGGGCGTGGCTCGTAGGGGTGTTTCATGAGTATATGGGTGGGGCTTAAGGGGCGCCGGAGCACTACTTCGCCTAGGGTGCCATATCAGCTAAGGCCGGCCCTGGTTGGCTGAGTGTGTGTTGGGTCATACAGACACAGATGTTGGCTGCATCAGGTTTAGATTGGGCAGAATTTCTGTCAATAGATTGGTAGCATGGTAGCAGGTCCAAAATAAATAAGATTAAAGTCTCCTATAATAAGGATATTGATTTTTTTTAAGGGATGACAGAGAAAATGTTAATTATGATCAGTTTGAATTTGGCAATGGAGGTGGGGTGGGAGATATGCAAAGGCTAGTGGGAGGGGTGTTGGATACGTTGTAACAGTATAAGTAGTAAAAGTTCCAGAAGTTTAAAATAAAATAAAAAAACACCTTTAAAAGCAAGTCATGACAAACATAAATGCTGATAATTTTAATTTAAAAATCTTAGATTTTAAACTCAGTGATGTAGCAGAAATAAGTCTGAAGAAACAGAAGGCAAACACAATTTCTAAGATATATTTTATTACATGTGTTTTATGGCTGTGAATTACTGGGAGGAAAATCCTGGAATATCACCTTAAAATAAATAATAAAATAAGATTTTATTCAAAATCCACCATGCAATCTCAATAAAATACTCCAGGGTACAGATTATTGGTAAATCACCCAGAGATGCAGTCAGTAAAGGCCCTGTGCATGGGAAGTGTAGATTGCAGATATAAAGCTCTGTGTAATTGCTAATGGGTCCTTTTGCTTCACACAAATGGCACATGCATAATATCTGCAGCTGCACTCTAGCTTTAACCTCCCAAAAAACAATAATGTGGTTAGTTCAGTCAGCCTTGCCCAGTGACACACATGGAATAGATAAATCATTCAAGCAAGCCCTAAAGTGTCGTGCCTCACTTTTAACATTAAGTGACAGCTCACCTCCCTTCTTTCAGTTCTGTAATTTTTTGTGAAAAGGCAATTTCCCAGCTTTCAGTTTGTTTGCTTACATGTGGCATCTTATGTTGCTTATAACACTAAGCTGTTGTCCTGAGTAGCGAAGAGCATGAAATTTAAGGTTAAATTCAGGTAAAAAGAGTAGATGAAGTCTAATGAAGGCAATGAAAAAGTGATCCTGTGTCACTTTCTCTGTAGTAAAGAAAATAGAAAACAGGTTGCTGAAAATGTGAGCAGAAGAATAAACACAGAGCATTTAACACAGAGCATTTACATGCATGATGTTTTCCAAATGGATTAATAGTAAGTTCATGAACCTGGTTTAATCAGTCTCATGTTTAAAAAGTAAAGGAAACCCAATAACTGTAAATGCACACTTTATCAGATACACAGAGCATCAACAAACATCAGACAATACCAGTACTTAACGCTAATTATACTACAGGACTTTCAAGATGGCTGAACACAGATCAATAGCTTGATTAGAACTCTCCCAGTGTGAAAACTCAAACTGTGAATCAAAGCCAGTAAGAGCTTCACATTTTGGTAAAATTCAGTTATTTGCTAGTAATTTCACTGCCTGGGTGCTAGCAAATAAGACATTTTGTGAAATTAAGAGAAAAAATCAATCAGGAAAAAAAAAGAAAAACAACTCTGGCTGGGCAGAATCTTACTGCTGTTCAGCAAAACACAATTCAGGTTTGGTATAGGAGATGACTTCCAGTAATTAGGAGGAAAAAAAATCAAATGCACTCAGAGATGTTTAAAATAAGTGAAACATGAAGGAATATATAAAGTCAAATAACAAAAGGATGAAAAAATAGAAGAAGCCTTAACTAGCTATTCAGATTAAATTATATAACTGCAAAAATTAGAGGCTGTAATGAAGAAAAGGTTAGCTAAACCCAAAGCTTCTCAAGAAGGAGTTGCTTAAAAAAACAGTAGCGTTAGAAGAGCATACAGAGAAAACCTGAGATTTTCTGCTGTACCAGGAAAATTAGAAGGAACAGAGTACATCAATTTACAAATCAGCAACTGGAAGTTAGGACTTATTAACTGAGAGGGCACAATGTGTATATGCTCCAAAACTGGCCATGGGATAGCAGCCAATACCAATATTAGTGAAGATGTAATCATACTAGCAAACATTGTTGCTCCTGACAAAATTATGGCAGAAAAGTATTAAAAATTAGGGACAGCAGAGTGTTTGTAGGAAATGATTATTCACTGTACACCAGGCAGAAGAGAAATGAAAGTTAGGTACTTAATGCTAGATCTGTGTTGTCTTCTTCCATCCATCTCAACTTATGGATAAGCCATATCCAATGTCTGAAACTTTAGACTTTGGATCCAAGGCTCATGCTGCTCCCCCTTCCCATAATGCCCTCCACGTTAACAGTTCTTCAGATTGAGTTTTCTCTCCTTAACTGACTGATTAGCCATTTATAGAAAAGGAAAACTAGGAATGACAAAAAATGCATGGTCAACAACTGCAAATAAGAAAAAAATCAAAAACCACACTGAATTATAGGAAATAAAACTACAAATATTTAATTTTTTTAAAATACAAATACTCCAATCACAAGACATCTCCGATTAATACAGAAATAAAACAATTAAAGCTGTTAGTAAAAAATAATTAAGGAATGATCTTAAAGAGACCAACATTTTAAAGAGACCAAAAATGTTTAAATGTTTATATATAAAACCAGAATAAATATATTTTATATATATATATATATATATATATATATATACACACAAATACATATACATATATATATATATATATATATATATATATATATATATACACAAATACATATATATATATATACATATATATATATATATATTAAATACTTGTTTATTTAGCGATCTGCACTGTTAAATTTAAACCTTCTATCTTTTAAAAAACATTTTATATTGATAACTTCATTGAGCCCAGGATGTATGGGGATGCAGATATAACCTCCTGACTGCCTCCAGAGCATGAAATTTGTTAACCTTTCATGAGCAATGAAAGAGTTTGTCAACAAATGGTTCTGGAAACCCTTAGTTTTACAGACCCCCCCCCCTGCCTCTAAGGCAATGACCATTGTTATCCCCGAGGGGAAGGGATTGCTTCAATAATCTCTGAGTCAACCTTGACTTTGGGCTCCTGACATCAATCTTTTAACTCTGGGACCCTCTCCCAAGAACTCACAGGGAGCACTCAGATCAAAGATAGCCTGATCTGACACTCAGATCAGAGAAAGAGAAACCAGATAGGGAATGGAGGGACCTGGTCCCACTTCCCCCTAAGTGGGAGGAATGGGAAGGCTCCCCAGCTGGATCAGACTTCTTAAGAATTTCCTCATCATCCTATCCATGTCCACATCAGAAAGGGTTCTTGTCGACAGCATGGATCTAAAGATGCAGTCGAAGATGGCCTAGAAGACCTGTGGAAAGGTCTCTCCAATGGTAAGCTGGGCGATCAAAGGCATGGAAGAGTACAAGCTAAGATCCAGGAATATTGGGGGCATCAGAGAATGGATCAAAATCTAGTCTAGCCCTGACCGTAAGGGAAGTGTTAGATCCAAAGGAAACTTTCAGAGCAGGACTAGAAGAGTCTGAGGGATCTATTGATCTTATTCTTGAGTCCATGGAGTCATGTGTTTCCCTTGTCTTATCTTACTTTCTGTCTCCCCTTTTCTCTAAATTTTTCTCTTTTAGATTTATTTTGAGGTCTCTCCATGGAAGTCTTTAAAAGTGGACAGCCTGAATGAGAAGATTCTCCCATGATGGCAAGGAGAATTTAGAGCGGTGACCTAAAAGGACTCACAACCCAAAAGAAGAATAGATATCTCACTCTTCCTTCAAATGTGATGGCCGCAAGCTATACACGCATTTGGAGTGAGGATCTTGGGGAGGGGGACTTTATAGCCACAGGCAGAACATTATTTGAATCCCAGTGCCCTGTCAGACTTAATCAGACTGAAGGAAACAACAGAACAAGAAAGAACACTACAGTTCACACTCTACTACAAAACCCAACTAACACCAGAAATGTCAACAGGGAATTATGTTCCACTAACAACAGTACCAGCTCAGATGCTGACATAGATTCACAGGTTCATACTAGAATTACTGTCCAGAAGGGCCATTTTAAACTTGGATAATAACCTGAGGTCAGACTCAAAGCCTGTACATTATGCCTATAAGATGAAGACTTCAAACATTATGCCAAACCCACTACTAAACTATACATAATATATTTTTTAAAACATCTTTCTTGAATTATCACTTATGACATAAGCAATCATACATGTACATAAATGAAAACAAACCATAGTGACATATTCTCAGTTACAGATATTACACATCACATATAATCTTCTGTACAGTCATTGTCAATCAAACATTACATTGCTCACTCAGTTCCTGCCATAAGTATAATGACACAAGAAATATAAATATCAATAACTTAACTGCCTATGTAAAAGAGTTGTTTTATTTATTTATTTAGGAAATGAGGTAAAAAGAACACAAAAAGGCCTGGAAAAGCCTGACAAGAGAGACTAAGGCTTAGAGAATTAAACTATGAAATTGTAGACACACTTTAAAAGTACTTTAGAAAGTGTAATAGGAAGCTACAAGAAAAAAAAAATCCTGCAGAAAAACTAGACTTATCTGTTCAAACTGCACAAACACAAGTGAGAGCACCAAGCCTCAAAGATCAAATCTGACTTCTCCAAGTGGCAAATGAGATCTGAGGAACTGTTAAGGTATGGGGGAGCCTTAACCCTGGATCCAAAGTCTGAAGTTGCTAGCATCAGATCAGGTTGGACCCAACTTGCCCATATACTAAGATGGATGGAAAAGACAACATTAAATCCATATCTATCCCAAAATCCAAGAAATCAGGGAATGCTGATATGCAGATGTGAGACACAAGCTTCTGTATCCTGCTGCTGTCTTTTGGATTTTTTTTTTTGGCAGATCAAGACATATTTTGATGCAGGACAAGCCAAAGAAGAAGTAAAAAAAAGTTTATCCTACAAAGAGTAAGCTAGCAAGCAAAAGGGGACTCTGTTCCTCAGTTTTCTGACAGCAAATCCCATAGTGAGACTTTGCCAGTGACACCTTTTTCATTGTTCCAAAGGAAACTGCTAAGAGATAGAAAAAGCACAGTAGTTGACTACAAACTTGGACTTGAGCCAGAGACTGGTGTTGGGAAACACAGATGATCAGGAAGACCAGCAACATTGTGAAATTAGTGAATAAACCTGAGACTGTAAAGCATCAGTCCTGTTGGGTATATCAACAGAAGTGTGAAATGTAGGTTTCCAATTAGAAAGACTTGGATTTAGTTGATTTTGTTAATCTTGTAGGTGAACTGTACAGCATTTACTTCATTATGCCACAAATGTTTATAAGGATACTGAAGAGACTGAAAAAATAAATGCAAATAGAACGGATTTGGTCTTATTAATACCTGTATAAAAATCATGATTTAAATTGTATCATATTGTAAAGCAGTTTTGTATAGTGTGTATATTTTAAATGTGAGGTGAAAGAAGTCTTATTAATGACTGATGTATATGCTAAAAATATTAAAACAAAAAAGTATTTTTCTTAGTTATTAGATATCCATGCTTTACACTGTAACAAGGTAAGATGGGTTAAATAGAAGCAAGTTACAGTTAACATAAAGTCTTGATCTTGGTCTGCTGGGGGAGGGGGGTGAACAAGTGCATTTATTATACTGTAAATAGAAGTCAGATAATTTTCCCAGTTTAATACAGGAAAGGAAATGCATGACAACTAGTGGAGGGAAAAGGAATGTGATGCCCATCCCAGCCACAACATAGGGAGAAAAAGAGGATGAGTGCTAATACTGTAACAGTGATTCAGCTGGACATCTACTATTATGGTTATTTCTTACACAACTGCAAGCACCAAAAGACAGAAAGAAACTAACCAAACTATCAAAACCATCAATAAAAAACTAGAGTCACTTTACAGAATAAAAGCCTTCCTAACCCCTCCAGCTAAAATTGCCATAGCTCACTCTCACCTTCTTTCAACTCTTCTGTATGCATCCCCTCTACTCTAGAATTTAAACAAGACTGTCCTTAACAAACTCTCAATTTGCTACAATCACATTGCCAGGTTTGCCACTGGGCTGCCTTTTAGGACACATCATTGCATCAATCTAAATCAGCTTGGGTGGTTTGAACTACCCAGCCTAATCCAGTATAACCAACTGATTATGGCCTATAAAATCCTCTATAATCCGGACAATACTCCTGCACTTAAAAATATTATCACCCCCTATAACAATCCTAGACCGCTTCAATCCTCTAACAAACTACTAATTCAGACTAGCAAAATTAATAACACAGCCGGTGATTCTGTCTTTGCAAACTCTGTAAGTAGATCCTGGAACTCTCTTTCAGCTGATATTACCTTACTTTCCACCTTAGGTCAATTTAAAACTAGACTCAAACAACATTTGTCACTTAACTGGCTATGTCAATGTATCAAGCCTGGCTAACTCTCTCTAGAATGTGTAAAAATCTGTTAACCAGTTTACTGTGTAATTTAATTGAATCCTGACATGCGCTCAGGATTAACTGTAACCTGTGGAACTTGTTTAACTTGCTTACTTATGTAATCTCTGTAAATAGTCTGTTTGTAATATGTAATGCTGGTATTATGTAATGCTGTATCTGCTTACACTTGGAGCTTTTCTCCCCGGGCCTCCGCTGAAAATGGACATGCATCCGGTCGGACTATCCCGGTCAACAAATGTAAAATAAAAAAAATAAATAAATAACCACTGACCAAACTGCAGAAGTGTGCGAACCAAATACTCCACAATAAAACCACTGGTATATTGATGCTGTAGAAAATGCTGGTAGTCCACAAAATAAAGCAAAAAAGTTTATTGTAAGACAATAGAAAGCTGGTAAGCGCTTTAGTCTTCAACAAAAGAACTTCATCAGACAAATTAAAATCAAACACAGAACACATTTTAAAGACTCCCTTTGTGCTTCACATGATAGTAGCCACTCCCCCTAAGTAACAAAAATTTAAAAGGGCAATACAAACTGTGATGTCAATGACAAAATGTTAAATAAATACATGTTAATAGATATAAAAAAAGATCATCCACTTCACAATTTTTTAAAAGAGCAATGAATAAATATATAAATAAATATAAATAAATAATCATCTGTTTAAAGCTCTCAATTTTAAAATGGCATTAATGGAGAGGGATTAATTTAAACCTGGTTAGTTGTTTGCATTTAATAACAACTGCCAGTATAATTCTCTCTTTTCTAGTAAGGCAGATCACCTTCCTCCACTATATTTAAGAAAAGGGGGGAAAAGTAGGTAGGTTGATGGGCTGGTTTAAAGATAGATCATTGATCACTTTAGGCATAAAAGAAGGCTTTGCTCTGGGGAAAGCCCGTCTTTATAAAAGTGAGACTAGGATAAGTCATAACATCTTGCAGCTCAGACTCTCTTAGCTGAGGTAAGAGCTACTAATAAGACTGTCTTCCCATTTTGAAGTGAATGAAGGCTCAAAAGATGGGGGAGTCAACTTTTCTAGAACACAATTCAGGTCCCAAGGAAAAGGAGAAATAAAACTTCTTGGTGGCCTGAAGTAAAGGACACATTTTAAGAGCTGTTTGACCTATAATTGTGTAGAAATAGGTGAAAATGGCTGCTAAATGTGCTTTCATGGAAAAATATGCCAGCCATGAGTTGAGCAGCTCATACACACTCATGTTTTTTCCCCTTTAGGCACTAAACATAACATCTTTTCCATTTGTGAGCATAAGATTTTCTTGGTTTAGGCTTTCTAGCTTCCTATAACATATGTAATGATGTTCACAGAGAAAAGTTTCAGAATGGAATCCAAATCCAAATTTCCAAAGTATCAGGTTCAGGGCTTGTAGGTTTGCATGAATGAAAGAGACCTTGTGTGAGCAGGTCCATCATGTGAGGTAAGTTGTGGTGAATGAGCTTGTCCAGGTGGAAGATAAGGGAGAATTAGTGTTGCCTTGGCCAAAAGGGAATCACCTACAAGATTGTCAGTTTACCCTTTTTGATTTTGAGCACGACTTTTGGGATAAGAGGAAGGGGAGGGAAGGCATACATGAATTTCTCCTTCCTTGAGCAAGACATGGCATCCATATTCCAAGCCTCGCTGCATGGTACCTCTGGAGCAGAACCTTCTGGACTGCCTATTTAGAGTGGAAGCAGATAGATCTATTTGGGGAATACCCACTGACTGACAATTTGAAGGAAGACTTCTCTGCTCAACACCCATTAATGAGAGTTTTTCATGAATCTGCTCAAATGATCTCCCATAGTATTCCTCTGCAACAGAAAGTATATTGCCTGAAGGGGAGGATGTACCAAATGGCTATGTCCCAGGCAGACAAAGCAAGCCTGCACAGGTAATAGAATTTTGTTCTTCTGTGCTTGTTGATGTACCACATACAGCGGCATTGTCAATAAGAACTCAGACAGGTCCTGGACGTACAGTGAAAGAAGAAACCTTGCTGGACTTCCAAGATGGCTGCACACTGATCAACAGGCTGATCAGACCTCTCACAGTCGGACACCAGAAACATTAGAGAGCAGACAGAAAAAAAAAATATTTATTTGGGTAAAATTCAGTTTCTGGTATGACATACTGCACGGATGTCAGCAACTAAGGAATCTGGAAGAAAGAAAGAAAATATCAACTAGACATGGAGAAGAAAAAACTCTGCTGGAGGGCAGCCTTGGTGCAGTTAAGCAAAAAACGATAAAGTTTCAGCCTCAGTAAAGAAGATGAATTCCAGTAATTTAGAAAAAAAAATAAACCAAATGCATTCAGGGGTGTTTTTAAATAAGTGTGACACTGGAGAAATACATAACGTCAAATTGCAAAAGGCTGGAGTGAATAGAATAAGCTTTAAGTAGCTATTCACATGAGCTGATAAAACTGCAGAAATCAGAGGTTAAAATTAAGGAACAACTGGGTGAATATGAGGCTGTTTAAAACAAAATGTTACAAAAACTAGTAAAACTAAAAGGCAGATATTTTCTGTTATACCAGAGAAACTGGAAGGAACAGACTGCTTTAATTTTATGACAGTACAAATAAGCAACTGTACTGGTATTCCACAACAGGATCTGTTAACAGAAAGGGCACATTGCATCTATGTTCCAGATTTGGCAATGAAAAAGATGCAAAGATATATAGTAGCAAAAATTGAGTCATATCAGCAGATGGAGCTGCTCCGAACAAAATGTGGGATTCCAGAGTGTTTGTGGAAAATGATTATTCATGGTACACTAGGCAGAAGAGAAGCAAGTTTATCCCTACAGATTGTTGAGAGGCAGGAGTCAGACCCAAACTGTCTTTAGAATATTTTTTTCAGAAGATACAAAGGCATTCTTGGATGCAGAACAGGTGAAGGAGAAAATAAAAACGATTATCCAAAAAAAAGTGAGGAAAGGATTAGAAAGGGATTCTGCTTCTCATTCCTCTGATAATGGACCAACCAATAGATAGAACATGCCCGTAAAACCTTTTCCAGTGTTCCAAAGGAAAATGATTGACCAACAGAAAAAAAAAAACCACACACAGGAGAAGATGAGAAAAACAAGGAGTACATTTAAGTTGAACCAGAGATTTGTGTTGGGTGATCAAGAAGATGAAGAAAAGGAACACAATAATATGAAAGCAGGAAACAAATAAGCAAACTGTAAAATAATATTTCTGTAAGATGCAATTTGGGCATGAGAACTGTGCTTCTACAACAAATAGTGAAAAGAAGGGAAGAAAAAAAAATGGCCCTAGGATTCATTTACTCCTACACTAAGTGTACATTGTTCTGAGTGAACAGACAACACAAGCATAACTCGCACCTTCTTCCTTCTAATTTTAGTTTTCCTATTGATTTTCTTGCAGCCATAAATATCGAGGGGGATTCATAAAGTTTACCACAAAGTGTAAAGTAAGTGTACACTTAGTGTAACCTTTCTGAATGACTAGAAATCAGAAAAAAAATGTGGTAGGGATGTTCTTGAATACAGATCATGTACACTTACAGTACATGTAGTGTAGGCATTAATGAATCTGGCCCTTAAAGTTCATGGATTATTTTAAATTGGTTATGGACTATAAAGTATAACTTTCACTTTGTCATTAATGTTTAGAAAGATAATAAAGGAAGTGAAGAACAAAGTGTAAGTAAAGGAAATTCTCCTTTTCTTAGTAATATGTGTATAAACTGTAAGTAAAGTTCTTCTTTTCTCTTAATGTGTACAACAAATTTCTTCTAGTCAGCATCTTACATTATAAAGTAGTTAAAGTTGTCTAAATGTGGGGTGAGGTGTCTTATCCGTGACTGTTGTTAATGCCAGTGATTTTAAAGTGAAAATGTACTTTTTTTTTAACCTGTGAGCAGTGCACTACAAAATAAAGTCAATAAATACAAGCAGACAAATTCCTACTATTAACAGCCGCCTAATTTAATGACAGCCAGGGCATTTTATCTTAAGGCTATATTATTCATTTAATTGAGGTTATCCAAGTTGCTGAGATGGAATAAGAAAGGATAGTGCAGGTGCACAATGGATCGCAGGTTCTAACCTACATTCTTAGCATGATTAAACCTAACTTGAGAATGCATAAAACCTGTTGGTAAAGATGTCCACCTGGAGTATCTGTCCATATATGGATTAGTGATCTTCCTTTTTGGAAAAGTTTGTTGCGAGTTAAAAAAGGATTGGGGGAATAAAAATGAAAGTATATAGTTTTTTTTCCTTTGTGAATGCATTTACTGAATCAGAAATTCTGGAAAATGTCACATGTGTTGAATCAGAGATGAATAACTGCAAGTTCAGTCTGACAAACACTAATGTATGCATGTTACTAGCTGGAAATGTACAGTTGCAAAAGATCTACTTACCTGTAAACAGTAGACATTTAAATTCCTTACTAGCTCAATGGCATTTTGGGTTGTCTGACATAGTAACCTAGTACTAGCCAGCTTTCAAAAGCTCAGACTACCCTCTCTCTCTCTTCATGTGACAGCCGATTGGATAACCATATCCTAAGAGGTAAGCCTACAACTGTCATAAAATGTGTGTGCGCCACAAAAGAGAAGAAAGTACCTGAAGCCAGAATCATCTAACAAGAGTAAATTCACAGCCAATCACAATGTTGTGTCTTTCGGCTTTTCCCGGTTAGGGGTCGCCACAGCGGAACTCCAGTCCGCTAATGACTGGCAGTAGATTTTTACGTCAATCACAATACAATATAAAAAACAAATTCAAATCCAACAACAACTGAATCAAATAAGCTGAAACCCAACTCAACTATGCACAATCTGAGGGATGGTGGGTGGGTGCTGCCACTGAGGCAGTGAGAAATTTAAACATTTATTGCTGCAGGTAAGTAGGGTTTGCACAACTGTACTGTGTTCATCATTCCCACTGCCTCAGTGGCACTTTGGGTAGATGCCCAAAGCTTACCCTACCTGGGAGGTGAAAGGATAATGATCGAAGAACACCTGGACAATTCACAGCAATTGGTTCTCTGATTTGATACCCGGCTGGGGTGCCTTCTGTGCAGTCTGCATGTCCTCTCTACATTTGTGTGGGTTTCCTCCGGGTGCTCCAATTTTCTCCCATGTAACAAAGGCATGCATCTGGAGCTTTTCTCCCCAGGCCTCCGCTGAAAATTGGCTCATTCCAAGTCAGACTTTCCCAGTAAACAAATGTTAAATAAATAAATAAAATAATAAAACTCTGCTCTTGACCTGAAAAGGAATCTAATTTAAAGTGCTTTGTGAAAGTATGAACAGAAGATCAGTTTCCTGCCTCTAAAATGCTTCTACAGTCCACTCCTTTCCAATATGCCATCAAAGAGGATAAGAAATCAAGTGACCTTTAACCTTACCTAGAAGAGAGTTACTATTGTGGGAGTAACAGAAAACAATAGTGGAGGACAAACATCATGCAATAGTTTGCGCTAAGTGATAAGTTGGCCACTTTTAGCCCTTGTACAGGAGACAAACAGCTGTTCAGCACTCCTAAATAACTTTGTTCTGTCATGGAATAATCTGAGCTGCATGTGCACATCCAAGGTATGTAGAATCTTTTATCTCTTGTTTTTTTAGGCCAAGAAAGAACAGCAAGAGATTGATGGCTTGATTCAAGGCAAGTTCAGAAACAACTTTAGGCATAAATGATGGATTAGTGCAGAACACAAACCTGTCCTTATGAAAAAAAATCAGATGGGGGGTTGGCCTACCATGAGGGCTTGTAGCTCAAATATTTGCCTTGCGGATGTCAGAGCAATCAGTAAAACAGTCTTCCAAGTAATAAACTGTAAACCAACCTAAGAAGCAGGTTAACAAGGGTCTCACGTGCAACACTCATTTCATAGAGTGACCTTAAAAAAAGACAAAGAAGGGGGATCCATGGGTAGACCAACTGAGATATGTGTTAGTTTGTCATATACTACTATCAAAGTGAATCTATCTCTAAGTAGCTCACACAAATACTTCAAAGCTAGAGGAATCAAAACCCTTCTGGGACCGCTGTTATTGACTAGGCACCACCTAGAAAATCTCTTCAACTTGTAAACTCAAGTCTAGATGAGAAAGGAGGGATGTGACCTTCTCTAAGGACTCCAACTATCAGGAAGCAGAATCTGCACAAATCAACAAGTCATCTAAATAAGGAAAAATGTGGATGCATAGGGTGCTGCAATAGGCAACCACTAGGGTCAGACACTTTGTAAACAGTAGACATCCCGAGTACAATGCAAAAAACTGATAATGTAAGTCAGAGAAAACAAATCTCAAAACCTTTCCTAAAACTGTGAGCAATAGGAATATGAAAATGTTCCTGAAAGCTAGTGTCACTATGAAGTGGTGATCTGGAAGCAATGCAAGGACCATCTGTAAAATAAGCATTTTGAATTTTGGAACATTTACAAAGGGGTTTAGAAAGGACAAATCTAGGATGGGCCTCCAGGAGTTCTCAATTTTTTAACCAAAAATTTTTTGGAGTAAAAATCCTTTGCCTTTGTGTATAGCAGGCACTAGTACTATGACCCTGCTTCTACTATGTGATGGAGCACTTGAGGATTTTCTCTTCACTGCCAAGTGCATCCTCTCTGAATTATTCTCAGAACCAATTTGATTAAGACTATTTGTGGCCAGACTTCCCCTGGGGGAAGGAAGGAAAGGAAAGGGGCATGGTGCCCTGTGACTCAGCATGGATATTCCTTTGCTGGGGTTTGATCTTTTCTTGTAAAGGAGCCCCTCTTGTTTGGTTTCAATGAATTAATCCTCCTACCAAATCCCTGACTTATGTTTGGCAGGGATTTTTGTTTATTCTGCCGCTGAAGGAAAATGCCTTGTTTGGGGAACCTTGGATATGTGAAATATCCTAGATACCCTATGCACTAATTTGCCTCTACCATCCCACTGTTTAAGTATCTGTATAACAAAGGGTCAAAACAGTAATTCAGAACTTAAAGGTGCATTCAAATCTTTAGTTTTCAAATCATTACAGAAGTTCTGATTACTTAAACAAGCATAACATCTTAATACAACAAAAGTAGCAATATTTCTCGAGACTCTATCTGCACATTCAAGCACACCTCTCAAAGCATGTTTTGAAGCTGGAATCAAATCAGAAACAATTTCATTTATATAAGACTTTTGTTCTGCAGGTAAGGAGGCAGCAAAGTCATCGTAACTGTATGCACACTGTAAAATAAATTTTCTCATATAACCTTGATAATTAAACATTCTAAAGATTACATTTCTAGAAAGAGACATCCTTTTGCCCTGAAGATCTAACCATTTTCCTTCTTTTTCAGGGGGCATTGGATTACATGAAAACAAGAGGTTTTACTTGAGCAGGCAGCTGGGGAGATAGCAGCTGAGTCAGCAGTCAAATGAGAAAGAGACCTTTCATTTCGTAGGAGACCCTATATTTTCTCTAAGCCTTTTTTAAGGACTGCTGAAACAGATGCAGGTGTCCTGCAGTGAGTTTTATAAACATCTCCCAAGGCCAGTAAAAGTACAGTTTTGTACCTACCATAAATGTAGATGTCCGATAGACATGCAACTGCAGTCATAACATGTGGGTTGTCCTGCCTCAGGCAGCCCTCGGTCGGCCGGATTCCAAAGTCTGGGTCCGACGTCGGCTGATGTCGCATTTCTCTCCGACGTCAGAGCGGCTGGAGTACATAAGCATCAGCCGACGCCATTTTCTTCAGTGTTTCTTGCCCCAGATGCCAGGTGCCCTCCAAGGAAGGCTGTAATCAAATTGGAAGACAAAACAGGATTCCAAACAAATAAATGAGCAATAAAACAAATACACCATAACAGATATCCCCAGCTAAGAGTAACAGGGATAGGAGTGGACCCTAGGCATAGAGGGGTATGGAGGGAGGGAAAATCCAACTGCAGTTGCATGTCTAGCGGACATCTACATTTATGGTAGGTACAAAACTGTACTATGTCCTTCAAGAATGCAACTGCAGTCATAACATGTGGGTAGAATACCATAGCTTAGCTGGGGGAGGAGGAATGCTCTAGGAAAAAGATGGTGTGGCAATCAAACCCTGCAGGACTGCTGAAGCAAAGCCTGCTCTGGATATGGAGTATAGAGGGAGGTTGTAGTGTTTGGAGAATTTATGCATGGAGCTCCATGTAGCAGCTTCTAGAATGTCCTTAGAAGGCACCCCTCTTAAGAATGCTGTAGAGGTGGCTGTAGCTCTGGTGGAATGTGGTCTGACATTGGCTGGAACAGTCTTTCCATTAAAGGAATAACAGAATCTGATGCAATGTCCAATCCATTTTGAAATAGTCTGTTTTGAAATTGCTTTTCCTTGGACTGCAGGGGCGTAAGTTACAAAAAGTTGTTCAGACTTCCTACTGGCCTTGGTTCTGTCCAGGTAGTATCGAAGTTGTCTGTGAATGTCCAAGGTATGCAACAGTCTTTCCCCCTTATTTTCAGGATTGGGAAAGAAAGCAGGCAGATGAATGGCTTGATTTAAAGAAACCCTAGATACCACCTTTGGCATAAAAGTAGGGTTGGTCCTTAATGAAACCCTGTCTCTGTGAAAAATAATAAAGGGTGGTATTGCCATTAGGGCCTGTAGCTCCGAAACCCTTCTTGCTGAGGTAATTGCCAATAGGAAAGCTGTCTTCCATGAGATAAATTGCAAGTCAACTGAAGCTGCTGGCTCAAATGGAGGTAGAGTCAGTTTTTCTAGGACAAAATTGAGGTCCCAGGCTGGCACTGGGGCCTTTCTTGGTGGCTTAATGTTCTTGATTCCCCTGAGGAATTGCCTTAGTAAAGGGTGTGAAAAAACAGGAGGATCAGTGTTGTATCTAGCTGAAATAGCAGATGCATGTATCTTTATGGAAGAATATGAGAGGCCGTTCTTTAACATATCTGCCAAATATTCCAAGATGAGTGGGATGTTCAACAATGATGCATCATGTCCCTTGCTGGTATTCCAATTGCTGAATCTTTTCCACTTTGCTAAGTAAACCTTTCTGGTGGATGGTCTTCGAGCCTCTGTTAGTATCCGCTGAACTTCCTTGGAGAGAGATAGGCTGAAGTTATTTATGGGATCTCCCAGGCTGTTAGCTGCAGTGTCTGAAGATTTGGATGCACTGTTTCGAAATTGTGTTGAGTCAAAGTAGAGGCCATTGGGGAAGGGCCCACCTCCTGGTGTGACATATGCTCCGTAGTAGTGGGTACCAGTGTTGTCTTGGCCAGTCCGGAGCTATTATGATTCCCTTGGGTCTCTCTGCTTTGATCTTTAGTAATACTGAGGTCATCAGTGGCAGAGGTGGGAATGCATAGATTGTTAGGGAGTTCCAGTTGAATGAGAGGGCATCTATTTTCCAAGCTTTTGGATGGTATGTCCTTGTGCAGAATTTTGGTAGAAGATGGTTGAGGTGAGAGGCAAATAGGTCCACTTCTGGCTTGCCCCATGTCGAAGTGAGTTGTCTGAAGACCTTCGGATGTAACCTCCACTCGTGTGGATCTGTGAAATTCCTGCTTAGGCTGTCCGCCAACACATTGTCTTTTCCTGGAACAAACTGGGATTGTAACTGGATGTTTAGGCTCAGTGATTTCTCCCAAAGATGCATTGTCAGTCTGCAAAGGGGGTAAGAGTGGGTGCCCCCTTGCTTGTTTATGTACCACATCACAGTGGTGTTGTCTGTCCGTGATCAGTAAATGGCCTTGCTGGAGTTGGTGTTGAAAGGCCTCGATGGCATGCATTACTGCCAGCATTTCCTTTTGGTTTATATGCAGATGTGTTTCCTTTGGAGACCATTGTCCTTGTATACACCTGCCTTCCATGTGCGCCCCCCATCCAAGGTCTGAGGCGTTTGTGGTCATGGTCTGTGTTATCTGTGGTTTTTTGAATGACATACCTGTGTTTGCCTGGCTCACCGAGGCCCACCCTAGGAATTCCTTTTGTAGGCATGGAATGAGCACTATGATTGTCTCCAAGTTGTTGCTGTGTTGAGACCAAATGCTTTTTAGGTACCATTGAAGCTTTCTCATGTGTAGTCTTGCTAATGGAACCAGGAGAATGCAGGATGCCATGTAACCCAGGGCCTGTAGGAATCTCCTTGCAGTCATCTGGGTGAGTTTTGCTAAACCTTTGAAGTAATGAGTTAACTTCTCTTGCTTGTCTTCTGTCAGGTAAGCCATCTGAGAGGCTGTGTCTAGTTTGGCTCCTAAGAAGATTATTTGCTGGGATGGCTGCAGTCTTGACTTTTGGAAGTTGACTGTGTATCCCAGAGCTTGAAGTAATCGTATGACATAATCCAGGATTTTTTGTCAACATCAATTTGTCGTCCGCTTGTATGAGGCAGTCGTCCAGGTACGGGTAAATTTGTATCCCCTGGAGCCTGCAATGAGCAATTACTGAAGCCAGGCATTTTGTGAATACTCTGGGCAGTAGATAAGCCAAATGGCAATGCTGAGAATTGATAATGCTCTGGCCCTGCAAGAAATCTGAGGTATCTTCTGCAGCTGTGTCTGATAGGGACATGCAGGTATGCCTCCTTGAGGTCCAGAGTAATCAGCCAAGACCCCTTGCCCAGCATGGGAAGGAGTTGCTGTAGAGTCAGCATTTTGAACTTTGGTACTATGAGAAAGGTGTTTAATGCGGACAAGTCCAGTATTGGTCTCCATTGAGATTCTTTTCTTGGAACAAGGAACAGTCTTGAGTAAAACCCCTGGTCTTGTTCTTGTTGTGGAACTCTTTCTATTGCTTTCATCCAAGTCAGCAGAGTGATTTGCTCGATAGCCTCTGCCCTCTGGTTTTGTGGTAGGTTTGGCATGCTTTGTTTTCTTGGTAAGGTATGAAAATGAAACCTGTACCCTCGGTCTATAATGTCCAAAATCCATTTGTCCTTTGTCGGTCTGTGCCAATTTTCTGCAAACAGAGATAATTTCCCGCCCAAGGGAGCTTCTATTTGTTCCCTGGTAGGCGGTAGTAGAGGAAAGTCATTGAGATTGTGGTTGTGGGGCAGGTGAAACCCCTGCGTCACTTCTTTGGTTTCCTGGCTGCCATTGTCGTCCCCTGTAAGGGCCTCTGTATTGGCCTCTTCCTCGGCCACGTCTGTTCTTACCCCTTTGAAACTTTTCTGGATTAGGAAAGGACCAGTTTTTAGAAGGCCAATTCCTACTGAATCTGGGGGGTTGAACCTGGAGGAAATCTTTCACCGTCTGAACTGATTTTGCTTTTTCTTTGATGGTCTTTAACACATCCTTAGCATTCGCACCAAAAAGCTTGTTCTTTTCCAAAGGTGCATCCAGAAGTTTTGCTTTTACATGATCTGGTAGAGGTTGATCTTTTAACCAAGCATGTCTACGAATGACTGCCCCTGTCATAGCTGCCCTACATGAAGCTTCCAGTGCATCATATCCACACTGCAGGAAGTGATTGCTTACTTGCTGAGTGTTATGTACAGCTTCCTGCAAAGTCTTCCTGTCTAAAGGATCAGGAGTGGCTAATGTTTTTTGTAAATCTTCTAACAGATAATCCTGATATTGTAACATATGAAAAAGGCAATTTAAAGCTCTCATAGATAAGGTAGTGGATGTGTAAACCTTTTTGCTCCATCTCTCTAATGACCTAGCTTCCCTGTTGGAGGGCAATGGATTTTTAGAGGTGGAGGCTGAAACTCCTTTAGGCCCCTGTGAAATTGTTTCCACATCAGCAGTATGGGCCCTGAATAAATGGGAATGAGTTTCTGGGACCCTGTAATACCTGTCTGGCTTGGCTGGAGCAGGAGGAAGAGAATCAGGGGTAGCACTAGAGTCAGAATACAAATCATCCAGAACATCAAGTACAGGAGGAATAGCTAAGGGCCTGTGCTGGGGCTTCTTAAGGAAAGTCCTAAGGCGTTTCCTAGAATCAGAATATTCCTGACCTTGCCACTTGAAATGTTCCCTCATGGTGTGCAGAACTTCCCCAAAAGAAATATCCTCAGGAGGGGATGGAATCTTCTGCATCCGAGTCCTCATAGGTCTGGAAGAGCTCTTCCTGGCTATCAGAGTGGACAGAGCCCTCAGAATCTTCATCTGAAGGAATAGGGTCAGAGGGTTCAACCCGGGGCCTTTTATCAGAAGGAGGCTGGGATCCTCTCTCAGGATGGGCCTGTGAACCTCTAATCATGGAAATTAAATCAGCAGCCATGGACATAATTTGTGTCTCTGGAGTAGGCTGAGGTAAGGATTTAGAAGTAATATGCTTTGTTTTGCTGGCTGCCTAGACATGGCCATAGGAGGCTTGGCAGCTCCACGTGCAGGAGTGACCTTGTCTACAGCAATGGTCTCGGGCATTTCCTCGGTTTCGGTATCCGGAGGAAAATCGATAACTGGCGTCGGAGTGATGTCCGGAATCGGAGTCATCGGTAATGCGGTGTCTTCGGTTCGGAGCGGTGGAGAGACCGTCTCAGAGGGAACCGGAGCACTCGTGCTAGGTTTTGGCGTGGAGTCGGTGGTAGACGCGGGCCGAGGATGTCGGTCCCGGTCTTTTCGCTTTTTGGGAGTTTGCGATGTCGGAAGATCCGACGGCATGGTGTAAGCAAATTTATCGGCGAAAAAATCTTCAGCAAACTCCGCCCGGCGCCTGAGAGTGCGCTTGTTGAAGCGAGCACAGGCTACACAGGCCGAGACGTCATGGTCTGGGCCCAGGCAAGGAAGACAGTAAGAGTGGAAATCCTTATGAGGTATTTGTTTACCACAAGAAAGACAATTGTTAACTTTTTCAGTAATTTCTGACATCGGCTGAGGCAAGAAAAGGTCCCCAACGGGGTACTTAGCTTTTTTGATGACTTCGGTATCGAAGAATACAGGAGCTGACCGACCGGCACTTGCGAACTGCTTCTGCTTCGGGCACCGCGCGGCAAGAAAGACTGAAGAAAATGGCGTCGGCTGATGCTTATGTACTCCAGCCGCTCTGACGTCGGAGAGAAATGCGACATCAGCCGACGTCGGACCCAGACTTTGGAATCCAGCCGACCGAGGGCTGCCTGAGGCAGGACAACCCACATGTTATGACTGCAGTTGCATTCTTGAAGGACATCAGGGGTAACCACAGCACTGGGCATCACATCTTCTATAAGGTCATATACCCTGCCTAGCTCTGGAGTAGTCCCAAACTGTACCAAAGCAAAAACATCACTAAATCTAGCAAACATATGAGGAAAAGTGAACACGTTTGGACTTAAGCCCAAGTTCACCTTCAGAAGAATTAGAGTGACTAGACTTGGTGACATCTAGGAAATCACCATTGCCATCATCAGATTCCTCATTATTCTCTGAAACAACAGAAAGGTTTCTAGCCAAATCAGCACTAGAGCCATGCATGGGAACACAATCATCAGAATTAGCTGTATGCAGAACACTCTTAGCCAAGAAACTCACATCTCTCTTAAAAACAGCTATAATCTGATCATCAGCTATAGGATGAAGCTTCTGTTTCTTTTTACTGGTGAGTTTCACTACTAGATAAAGTATTATGTCGAGCAAGGGGTCTCTTACCCCAGACTACTCCTGCACAAAAGGATTTGGTTCTCCTATACCTGTGCTAGGTACTGTCCTAGACGATGAGTCTAACCCTCATTCCAATGCTACCTGGGCCAAAAGGGAGTCACCAGCAAGATTTTGGGGGATTCTTGCCTGTTCTTGTGCGAGACTCACAGAAGCAGAGGAAAAGGAGGGAAGGCATACAGAAAGATCCCCTTCCAAAGAAAAGATAAGGCATCCACCTTCCAAGCCAGAGGACTTGCGACCCTGGAACAGAGCAGAGGAAGTTGTCTGTTTACTGGAAAGGCAAAAATATCTACCTGAGGAATATACCACTAATGGACAATGTCCAGAACCACATCTCCATGAAGGAGCCATCCGTGAGCCTGTGTGCTGGACCTGCCTGAAGAGTCACTTGATACTATACAACTAGATCCCAGACCTGAAGAGCTAGACTGCATAGAAGGTAGGACTGTGTCCCCCCTTGCTTTTTGACATATGACATCACTGTGAAAACTTTGAGGATCCTAGGAAGAAAGAGGGTATTAAAGGCATGAACAGCTAGAAGGAGAGCCTTCATCTGCTTGATGTTGATGTGGTTTGTCATCTGATGAACAGGCCAAAGATCCTGGACCTTGAGAGCAGTGAAGGAAGCTCCCCACCCCCTGTCTGAGGCATCCGTAAAGAGCTCTTGAGTCGGAACTAGAGGTTGGAGGGGAAGCCCTGGGTTGAGAGAAAGTTCAAGAATACACCACTGAAACTCAAACCTGAGATGGGGAACGAAGGGAACTAGGAAATCCAGGGGAATTCAGTGTCAAGAACACAGTGACTTGAAGTACCTCTGAAGTTTTCTCCTATGGAGCCTGAACAGAGGCAGCAAAGGAATGGTAGAAGCCATAAACCCGAGGACGATGAGAAAGTCCCTGGCTGTGATAGAAGCTAGAGGAAGAAGAAACTGGAAAAAAGCAATCAGAAACAGAGCCTTAGGGGAAGGCAGGAATGCCAGCATAGGAATGGTATGGATCCTGCAAATGAGAAAAACATGATCCTGAGAAGGAACCAAGACTGATATTTGAAAGTTTATGGTTAACACCAGAGTTTGTAGCAGGGGAACAGTAAACTGGTGGTCCTGAAGTAGAACCCCAGGTGACGAGGCCTGAATGAGCAGCTCGTCCAAATAAGGAAAGAGCTGAACCTCTCTTATCCTGCAAAAGACAATACAGGAGCACGTCATTTGAGGATTACCCTTTGGGCAGTAGACAGGGCAAGCAGAAAACTCAAAATGCAAAGAAGAAACAGAAATGCAAAATTATTCTAAAAATTGGATGAATAGGGATGTGAAGGTAGGCATCCTTGAGATCTAGAGTTACCAGAAATGTCTGGGGAAGGAGGAAAGTGAACCAAGTTTGAGGGGACAACATCTGAAAAAAGGGAATCTTTAGAAAAGCATTGAGCTGAGAAAGATCTAGAATTGATCTCCGGGTGCTCTCCTTCATGGGGACCAGAAACATTCTGGAATAAAAAACCCTCCCTTCCTGTGCAGGGGGCACAATCTGTATGCTGCCCTGGGCCAAAAGACCATGAAGCACCTCTGGAAAAAAAGGAAGTATATCTTGTTAAGATGTCAGAGAAAGATAAATCCATGGCAGGCTTTACAAAGTGTGGAAAATGTGGTCAGAAGATACCTTTTTCGGATGCTGATATGCTTTGCGTGTACTATCTTGCACCCCTCCATCTGCAAGAAAAATTGTTCAATCTGTAATGGATTCAACCCAAGGGCTCTGGTTGAATGCAAAAATAAATTAATATTGAAGGGTTTACTTCCATCCTCCTTTAGTCAGGCTTTAACCGATGCTTCTAAAAAAATCTAGAAAAATTTCTTCCACTTCTCCAAGCACTTCCCCTACTTCTAAGTCTCTCTGAGAAGTCTTTGAAAAGATCTCTTACAGATCTATGTATTCCCTCCGATCCCAAGAAGAAAAGACCAAAATCTACAGATCCAACTTCATCCTTGGATCTGACACATATAAAGAAACAATCCTTGGATCTGTCTCTTCAGATCCAAACAGGCCTAAAAATTAAACCCACATCAAATCAGCCACACATACCTGAAGATGTGGTAATTTTACCCAGAACAAAATATTCCCCTTCACTGGACCCAGTTCCCTTCAGAGTTCCTCCCCCCTTCTTGGAGAGCCCAAGATCTCCCCCAGGTTTGTCCACTGTCTCTTCCAGAAGCCTTATTGAAGACAATGTGGAGAGGTTAGGGAGTAAAATTATCTTGGCTCAGAGACAGTTAGTGTTCCTTCCTGCACCTACCCATTTGGGTCATGAAATCTCATACTTGCAATACTCCACCTTTTACCAATTCCCCCTCTGACTCCTTTCAAGGTCTTGGAGCCCTTGGATTGGAGTCATCTGGGCCCATCTGCTCCAGATCCGAGAATTCATTTGCCCTCAGATCTGAGGCTTGCTCTGAGCTCCTCAGTTCAGCAGATCCGGAGAGCTCTCAAAGTCAATTCTACCCTGTTGGGTCCGAGGTGCTTCACTCGACTCCAAGGTTTTCAAAGCCGTCTCTATACCTCGGAGGCTTGGCAAAGGTTAGTTCAGCTCCAACTTCAGCCTCAGTGGACTGTCTGGGGGCAGGAAGGGACCTTGTCTGCCTCCCTGATCAGATGGTGCCTAACTCCTGCATCTATACCGTCTCTGTACCAGGAGTCTCAACTGTCCTCTCCACAGGGGCAGCTGGTACTGAAACTCCAGGCTTCCCATCAGGGTATCCCCACTTCTTCTGACACCTCCCCAAAATGCCCCACTGATGAGGTCCCTAAGAAGAGAACATGCAAAAGGAAGCATTTAGATCCCCCTGAATCTGTCACCAAAGATACAGATTTTGATGAAGGTGAAGGGTGTCCATGGTAACATTCCTGAATATGTCTCACTTGGAGATATTCTGGAGAGCCTGAAGCAAAGAGGTGGCTGGAAGCCCAGCAACCCTTCATCACAGAAATCTGCACTTCTGGAAGCATTCAGTACAGGCCCATCTACCTCCCAGGTAACTCCACCCATCGACAAGCTCATTAACTTGATCTCAAAGAGGGCATAGCAGCATCCAGACACCATTCAACCAGTCCCCAGGAAGACGGACAAAATAAAGACAGCTCCAGAGGATAAGCAGTTTTGGTCCAAGGGTGTGCCTGTTGATGCCATGGTCATGGCGGCAGCCACTAAGAAAGAACTTACAAAGGAAAGTTCCTCTATTCATCCCACCAACAAGGAGTCTCGGGTGATGGACAGATTCAGAAAGCATGTCTATGCTTCAGGGATCTTCACATTATGGTCAATGAACTTTCTGGCACATTTCACTAGACTACAGAGATACCTGATTAAGGAGCTATCAGATACCCTCTCAGGATCTGTTTCTGAAGAGGTGAAAGCGCCTGTCGCCTCTCAATTGGGTACCCTACAATCAATATCCAACTTCTCCATGAAGTTAATTTCTAATATAACAGAAGGAACCTCTAGAGCAGCAGGTTCAGGCGTTGCCATTAGGAGACATGCCTGGATGCGCTTATGTGATTTTGCTGAGCCCTTGAAGTCTTCATTCGTCAATGCTCCTTTTCACAGAAAGTCTCTTTTTGGCCCCAAGGTTAAAGATACTTTGTCCAGATGTGAGAAGGATGGGAGGATTCTGCCATATGCATATGTTTTTCCACACCTCAAAGATCCTTTTCAAGGAATCATCGAGGCAGGGGTAAAATGTGGTTCAAAAAATCACAAGGAACTTTCCAGGACACATGTGGAGGAGGTTCCCCCAGGGGCAGAGGGGGGAACTCAAACAGTAGACGCTGCCCTTGTGACAGAGGTGACCCTCAGAAACAAGGTTTCAGAGATTCTTTCTTTGGTAAACCTTTTCAGCTCTCCTGAAAGGAGGCCTGATTGTCCCCCTCTGGAGGTAATTGGGGGTCATTTTTCTCTGCACTGGAAAGCTTGGCTAGAAATAACAACAGATACTTGGTTGCAGAGAATAATTTCCAGGGTTTATATAATACCATTTTCTCTTTATCCTTACAATTCAAGAAAATTCCCCTATGTCCTACCCAATCAGTGGGAACAAGCAGCAATTCAAATTCAAAGGCTGCTAGAAAAAAAGCGTCATCCAAAAGGTTTCCCCTGACCAGTTAGAATCTGGAACTTCTTTTTAGTGCCAAAGACAATAGGGGAATGGAGACAGATTCTGGATATCAGCGTTTTAAACAAATTGGACCAAAAGACCAAGTTCCTGATGGTCACAGTTCAGTCCATTCTTCTGTTTTTTGGAAAAGGGCAATTGGATGTGCTCAATAGATCTTCAGGATGCCTACTATCATATAAAGATGACCAGACAATTCAGGAGATTTTTACGTTTCTGGCTGGCAGCCAGTCACCACCAGTTCAGAATTCTGCCCTTTGGTCTCACCACACTCCCCATGGAGTTTACCAAATGCATGGCAGTCACAGCACCTCACTTGAGACTATAGGGATTCTGGGTGTTTCCATATTTAGACGATTGGCTCATCTCCTCCCTAACCAGGCATCAGCTCATTATGGCAAGAGAAAAAGTGATCCAGACATGTGCTCTACTAGAAATAACCATAAACTACAAAAAGTTTCATCTATAACCAAGTCAAAGTCTAGAGTTCATACCAGCACTGATCGATACAAAATCAACTATAGCCTCACTTCCCCTCTCCAGAGTTCAGACAATAAGATCACAAGTAAAAAAGATAATTTGCAGTACCAATATCTCAGACTGCTTGGTCCTTCAGGCATTGGGGTCAATGGAGGCAGCAATAACATTATTAGTCTTAGCGAGATTTCACATGAGAGTTCTCCAGTTGATACTAACCTCCCAATGGTCAATACTTCACCTTCCTTTATTGACTCTGAGACGTATCACCAATGTATGCAACAAGGATCTAATGAGGTGGATTTAGTCAAAAGAGCTTCTACAAGGCTGTTTATTCGTTCCCCCTCAGCCCAAGGTCATTGTGACCACTGATGCTTTCCAGCTGGGGTGGGGCATTACCTGGGGAAAAACAGTCCAAGGCATATGGTTCCCTGAAGAGGCAGCTTTGCATATCAATGTCCTCAAGCTGAGAGCAGTGCTTCTAGCATTGCGGGCCTTTCAGAATGCTCTCTCTTCAGGAATGATTGCAATTAAAACATCAACAAACAAGGAGGAATCAGATCTTACCCCCTAAGTTGAGAAGCACTCAGGGTATGGCAATGAGCGATCTCTTCCAACTGCTTTCTTATAGCAATGCATATTCTGGGGAAGTCCAATGTATTAGCGGACAGACTAAGCAGGTATATACTACTACCTCACGAATGGTCCTTCAACAAGAATACAGCAGAATTGATTTTCCGACAATGGGGCCAGCCTTGCTGTGATCTCTTTGCATCTCCCCTAAAGAACAAGTGTAGCAGCTACTTTGCCCTAATCCCTCCACGGGGGAGTCACTGGGGGATGCTCTTTTCCACAACTGGCCCTCCGGTCAACTTTATGCTTATCCCTCAATTCCCTTGGTTCCAAAGTTCCTACACTAAGCTGCCAGGTTAAAGAACATCCTCATTGTACCCTACTGGCCTTGACAGATTTGGATTTCCTTACTATGGCCTCATTTAATTAATCAACCTTGGATTCTGTACCCAGCTCCAGATCTGCTGTTTCATCCAAGAGGAATGACGCATCCAGACCTCCCCAATCTCAAGCTGATAGCTTGGTTTCTCCATTTCCAGTAATAGCCAGACAACCTATGGCCTCGTCTCCTGTCCAGCAGATGTTATCCTCCCTTAAACCATCTATAAGGAAATGTTATGCTAGTAAATCGAAAAGATTTGTACTCTGGGCACTTAAAAACTTTGAAATGAGGACAGTGCAGTGGTGCAGCGGTAGCGTTGTCGCCTCACAGCAAGAGGTTCTCTGGTTCAGTTCTCATCTGGAGTGCCTTCTGTTAGGTGTGTGCATGTCCACCCTGCATTCATCTGCATTTCCTCGGGGTGCTCCAGTTTCCTCCCACATTACAAAGACATGCGTCTGTAGTGTTTCTCCCCAGGCCTCCGCTGAAAATTGGCTTCATTCCACGTCAGACTTTCCCGGTAAACAAATGCTAAATAAATAAATAAATACATGTGGAACCCTTTTCTGTCCCATTTCATAATATTCTTGATTTCTTGACACTTCTTTTTAATCAAAGAGCTAGTTCTTCAACTACTAAAGTTCAGTTGGCAGCAATTACTAATTTCCATATTGGATTTGATGGTTCCTCACTCACTTCTCAAACTTTGTAAAACCTTTTTACAAGGCATACTTCTGTTAAGACTTCAGTTTAAAGATTCTACTCCTCCACAGGATCTAACTCTGGTAATTCAAGCACTAGTTCATCCACCCTTTGAACTTGCATATGACCGTGATCTTAAATTTCTTACTTTCTTGGAAAATGTTGTTTTTGGTAGCCATTACATCAGACAGATGTGTTTCCAAAATTCAAGCCTTATCTGTGAAACCCCACTATCTAATTTTTTTCATAAAGATAGGGTTACATTAAGAGCTAATGCATTATTTTTGCCCAAGATAGTTTCAGAATCTAATATTAACCAGTCCATCAATTTACCAGTTTTCTTTCCAAAATTTTTCAAACAAGGGCAAATATTTGTTACATTTATTGGATGTTCATAGGCAACTGTGTTCTATTTACACAGAACAAAGGACATCAGAACACAGATCAGTTATTTGTTTGGGTTTATATTAGATCTTCGAACACTTAGGTTGTCAAATGCCGAAATGTCGACACCTAAACGTCGAAGTCTAATAAACATGACAGGCCAATTACGCAAATTATTTCACTGGGAAAAAATTTGCTTGGCCGTCATCGGGGATTTGCCCTTTTCCCCAATATGGAGCAATCTCGGAGTTGGTATATTTAGTTAGGGGGAGTGTGGGAGGCACAGCCCCCCACATCAGGGGGTGTGTGGGGGTGAAGCCCCCGACTTGATTAGGGTTTTAGAGTTTGTTTTTTGTTGGCCACACAAATTTTTTTCCCTGGGAAATAATTTGCATAATTGGCCTGTCGCATTTATTAGATTTTGATGTTTAGGTGTCAACATTTCGGCATTCAACAACCTAAGCATTCGAAGATCTAATACATACCCATTTGTTTCTTCTGCTGATATGAAACTGTGTAAACCAGTATCCAAAATTACTCTCACCAGATGACTTACTGTATGCATTTCCTTTGTTTCCAACAAACTGGATATCCCTTTACCAAAGCAAGTTTGTGCCTATTCAACCAGGTCTGTAACAACTTCCTGAATTTTTCATTCAAGTGCTTCCATGGATGAAATATGTGCAATAGCGACTTTGGCTTCCCCTCATACTTTTATCACTCATTACAAAGTGGATTTGGTATCCAGAGGTAGAGCATAGTTTGGCTCAGTGGTGCTCAGGAATATCCTGCCTTGAGTCCACCCTGGGATTTAGGCAGACGGGAACTCTGTCCCATCAGTTGAAGACAGAATGAAAATTGGCAACAGAAGATAAAGAAGTTATGTACTCACCACAACGTTCCATCTGTATTGCCCATTTTCATTCTTTCTCAACTCCCTACCCACCAACCCCCTCATTATGTCTTTTTCTGGAAGAGTGAGCAGAGAAGAAAGAATTGGCTTAATCCAAGCATTACAAAGGTCCAGACGTAGCCTTGTCTAACCTTTTGCTATTTCTCTTTTTATGCCTTTTGTGTATAATAATTATTTCTCTGTGCTTTAGCTAGCAAATAAGATCTGCGGTAACTGAGGTTGGTGCATTCCGGGTAAGGGAGAAGCTTGAGAGTTCTAAGTTGCCAAGAGCTTTTGTAATGGCCGAGTTGGATCTGACAGTTCAGATCCAAACCCATCAATTGAGGAAGAATGAAAATGGACAATACAGATGGACTGCTATGGTGAGTACAGAACTTCTTTTTTCAACTCCTCCAAGGTCTTGCCTTTATCCTGGAGGTATTTAAAAAGTTTAGCAGCAGCAAAGCCAAAAAGATTTTTATTATCTAGAGGAGTATCCAATAAGTTGGCCTTAATATCATCAGACAAAGCCTGAAGACGGAGTCATTCTCACCTCAGAACAGAACCAAATGCAGCAACTCTAGAAGAAGCATCAATAGTATCATAACTGCACTTAATGGAGTGGTGAGCCACTTGAGAGGTAGAACCCAATAAGGAAAGGGCCGAAACCTTTCCTTCAAAGTCAGAAAGGTCAGAAACTACTTGAGAAACCTGAGAAAGAAGGGCTAAAACATACCTAGTCATATGAGTCTAGTAATCAATAGCCTTAAAAGCCAGGATGGCAGCAGTATAAACTTTTTTACCCAGCCATTCCATGGCCCTAGTATATTTGTTGGAAGGAAACAGCTTAGTAGACAGCAACAGCTTAGAGCATTTGTCAGAGGAAAAAGACACCACAGAAGGATCAGCAGAAAGACATCTATACAGAAATTTACAATCATCAGTAACCTTGTAAAATCTGTCAGGTTTCTTGGGAGCTGGAGGCTGAGAATCAGGGGCTACAGAAGTTGCTTAAAAGATAACCAGGAGGGCAGCTAGAAATGGAGGAACAACAGAAGGTTTGGGAAACTCCATCTGGAAGAGTTCATAATAATTTTCTGATATCAGAAACCTTAGAACAATCCCATTTGAAAAATTCCATCATACGTGAAATAGTGCCCCCAAAGGAAAGTTCCTCTAAAGGAGAATATGGACCGATACAATCCTTTCCCTCAGACACATAGCCCAAAGAGGAAGGGATCTGATGGGATCTGAGAAGCGTAAGCTAAAAACTCTTCCCCAGAATTCAGATCCTCATCAGAAGACTCTTACTCCCTATGTCTCTTAAGAGGAGTAGAAGACCAAGAAGAGGCTGACACAGACACACCATGAAGAAGTTTTAAAGCCATTAACACATTAAACAACCCCTGAGTAAAATTATGCCACTCACATTGTGGATCTGTAATTGCAGGCGAAATATGATTGCTTTTTGTTTCTTTTTCTGTTGACCATCCACACGAAAAACCCTAGGAGGGCCTTGCTAACACTCAACCAAAGTAGCAGGAATCTCCTCCCAAACTAAAATTTGTGGAAACCCTCTCAGTACTTCAGATATAATCAGCCAATGTTCCCCCTCAATGTCTAGAGCAGATGCTTGAAATGCCTCTGAAGACACGTGAGAAGTCAGATACATGCCAACCTCCAACAGAGTCACAGCACAAGGAATCCAAAGCAACAATTGCAAGATCCTCCAAGGCTTTCATCTGCCTCAAGAGAGATATCTGTGGGATGCTGGACAGCAACTGAATCAGACCTGAGATTTTTGGCCATTTTTTTGGATGGCAGCCAACCCTTAGGACAGGAAGACTTTGCCATAGCAGCTTGCGCCAGCAACTTTAGATGCTGGTTTTCTAGGTTAATAGCCAAAGAGGAGAGATGCCTACATAGGGTCTTAGAGACAAACGCCTGGCAGACTGAACAACAAATATGGTCCTGAGCACCACCCAAACAGAAGAGACACTGTTCATGATGATCTTTATGGGGAATCCACCTCCCACATTGACATTTTCCCTTTCTGAATGATATGCAAACTAACAACACTAAAATAAAAGGGAAGATAAGAAAGAACTCCAACAGGGCACTTATCTGAAAACAGCACAGTAACCAGCACAGAAGAAGAGTGTTCAGACCGACATTCAATGATGGCATTCAGAATAGTAGCAAAGAAGTTCTGAGGTGATTGTGTCCTACACCTTGTGTGGGGAGCATGTGTGTGACGTACGATGTCTGTAAACATTAAAGGCTTTGTTATACTGGCCGAACATTGGGCTATCCTCATCAGGAGATCCCTTACATAAGGAATACTGTAGTAATGATATGGAAAAAAATTATCAAAGGAACCAAGATATCAGGAGCAAATAACTAGAGAGGGGAAAGCAAAAAAATGGGATGAGGGCAAGCAGAAGTTTGGACTGCGGATGACAGACTGCCTTCCCTGCTGAAGACTGATAACAGAGTATGAGCAAGGAGAAAGGAAGAGAAGTGTGCTAAATGAAAGACCATTTCTAGTCTAGTGCAGCCTAGAACAGAAGCTACTGTTAAAAAAAAATGGAAAAAATAGCAGGGCATGTAAAATATTGCATGCTGACTATAAGAATCAAGCCAAGGAGGTTAGAAAAGACTGGGAAGAAAGAATGGAAACATAATTACCAAAGAACAATGGAGGACATCTATATGGCTCCCATGCATGCAAAAGATTTCAGATGCGCACGCACATACCCACACTTACACCCACACCTACGCACAAGTTGACTTCAGAGAATTTTTGTCAGGTAGATAGCAAATGCTGGAGGTGCGATGGAAGACACAGGGAGAGGTAACTGGGAACATGTTTTTTGGGGAATGAAGCAAGCTGGCAGATTTCAAAAATTCCCTACAGAGTTGTCAGAAATGTTGGAGGAGCAAATCATTATAACTAAGGAAATTATTATTTTGAGCTGGGATCTAGGATCTAAATTATGTAGATACAGTAATGCCTTTACTGCTACTGGCTGATAAAACAGCATTTACTAGAAAATGGTAATTAAAATCTAGACCAGCTGTAATTGAAGTACTGAATACTTTAAAGGGGATAAAATAATTGGAGGTGTGATCTTTAGAAAAGAGAAGGAGCAAAATACATAGAAATTAATGCAATTTGTATTAGCAATACATGCATAATAATATTCAGGGGTGAAGTGAGGTTAAAGGGAAGGCAGGAACTGAGCAATTTATATAATTTTTGGGTGACTGATAATTGTTAAAACAAAACATATATGTATATTGCAAACATTTTAATATGGCTTGTTCATCTCTTTTATATTGCATGAGTGCCTGCGTCATTGTTTAAAATGGGACTTAATAAAGGTGTGTAAATAAAGACCAACTACGCCACCAGCAAGTGAAACTTTACAGCTCAAGAAAACATAAATCATTTTCTGAGTGTATATGGGGAGAGGTTTTGCCCTTCACACCCTCAAAGCATTCCTACTCAGAAGTCACACCAATACCTTTGAAAGGAATGTTTTAATATGCAATCAGTTAAACTCACCTAGAAGCAACCATTTACATGACTTGAACAGTGCTTTCTTCAACCATATACAGTCACTTACATGCCTTCTCATCAAATAAAACTTGAAGAAATTACCAGAGTCCTTTTCCAAACTGCTGTGAAATGTTTGTCTATCATTCTTTGAATACAACAAAGTATGCTAAAATCCATCCATCCAGAACCCCTTTTCCCAGTTTTGTCAGGGTGCCACTTCAACAGTGAAGCCAAGATTCACACCACCAAGTGGCTTGTCCTTCAAAGTTTTTTCTTCCACACCACACACTTGCATGCACACGCCCACCTACAGCCAATTCTATTTAAATATAACCTATCTCTCTTTAGTAACAATTAAGAAAATTTTAGGAAAACACTACTAAGCAAGAGACCAAAAGACAACTGAAAACAGAATTGATATATGAATGGTCAGTTAATTCATTGGTACATACACCCAGCAGTATAGCTAAACTCTGAAGTGTGGCATCATTTCACAGATGAAGATAATTGATGTTTGATTCTGATCAATGGTTATTGTCTAAGCTTAAAATGGCCCTTTGGAACAGTTAGGCTAATATTCATCTATGACCCTATGGATGTTTTAGACTTGCCATTGCAATCTGTCAGTAGTCTTTCACTTTTGTTCAAGCTACAAAAAAGAAAAATAAATAACTTAAGAAAACCTGAGAGATTTATGTCTAGACATCTGACAAAAGCAATGAAATATACACATCATGTGGTATGAAAGAACCAAGGTGTTCATCCTTATTCTGCATGCATCCTAATGCATTAGTCAGATTCAATCTGAGGCCATTGCACAACTTTAATTCCTGCTTTTAACATTTAAGTGGTTCCCTGCTTCCTACAGCTTCACAGAAAAAGGCACAGTTTTAAGTTTACAACATACATCTGACCAGTAGTTTATGTCAGTAGAGAAAAATATATTCATATAAATTAAGATACTGACCCAAATAAAGTTCTGATGTTGACTACTCTGCAAACTCTTTCTGCAGTCTCCCATGCAATTCGCTCCATCAGAGGAATCATCCTTTCATCTTTATTGTAATGGCGTGAGATAATCCATACCATTCGTAAGGCATTCATCATTGAAGGAATTGTATCCAGAACAATATTGAATCCAGTGCCATGTGCCAGATTCTAAACCCAAAAATGACACATCAGACATTAATAAATCTATTAATGTTATACAAAACAGACCTTTATCTTTAGCACAGTATCTAGTGTGAAGCTTCAGTCACTCCATTTGATGCTGACTTTAGTTGTTTTAGAATAATAAACAAACAGACACTCAACAAGACAGACTTCCAGTAACATTTTTTGCAAGTAATTAAAATGGCCTGTGTGTGTAAATAAACATTTTGAATCTCTCCTCATCAGTTTTCACTTAATGAAACCAATTTCTCAAGGACTAGGACTGGATCCCTGGGTAAGCTCACCAACTACTTCCCCCATCCTGAGACACACTGGTCCTACTGGCAAGGGTAAGAGTCTTACAACTCATTCATTCTGTGTCCCCCAAGCACAATAGTGTCTCCATTCAGGTTGAAGGTTGGGCCTATTCCCTCCCTGGAGAAACAGCCATATGGCTTATTTGTTTCATGATTCCATGTCACCAGCCCCATCCTTCGTGAGAGCTGAGAGACAGACAGTGGGTCAGGTAAGGAGGTTTAGTAATCCAATTTAATATCTCTGTGGTGGAAGTGTGATCTTTGGAATTGCTGCCTTATAGAAAAAATGCATGCATACTGCTGCACATGACACTCCCTGGACTAAGAAGCATGAGATCACAAGGCCCATATCTGCTGAAAAATATGTCAGCTCTCCAAAAGATGTTACCAAAGCACCGAGGTGATCCTGTTCCTCTCATCCCAGGATGGTGGGCCCGTTTTGGCTACTCAAATCCATTCTCTACTATCCCAGTCCCTCCAGTGCTAACACCACTAACTAAACACAGGACATCTGGGTTATAATTAGGGCATTATTCCTCTATGTCATGGGTCAAGCCCACAGCAAATCTTTTTTATCATTTTTTACATTTAGGTGACAAAATATGCTGCTGGCTACAATATAGGATGCTATATCTAATATGGATACAACTTCACTTCAAGAGTACTTGATAGAATTAAAATGAGATGTGATCCAAAAATAATCTAGACTTAAATCCAAATAAATGTACCTTTCTTGAACAAAAAAACAATTGTGTAGAGCAATGCATGTTTTGTTAACAACCAACATTTGAAATCAGCATAGAAACCCAAAAGTTTGTATTCTTCCTAGAAAACTATCTAAAGTTTGACCTAATTTTCTCAAAAGTGGTGAGAACATTATTTGAGTTAATACAATGTGTCTTATAAGTATCACAGACATATTCTAACAAATTTGGACTTTATCTATATTAATCCTTAGCAAGACGTACCATATCATATAATGGAGCTGCAAACTGGGATGGGGCGAAGGAGGTGGTTGTTTCAGATGCAAGCTGTGAGGTCGTGCTAGCAGCAGTGGCCAATGGGGAGCAAATGCAATAGCAGTATATATATATATATATATATATATATATATATATTTTTTTTTTTACAAAGCTGCAGGTGATAGTGGGACTTTATTTATTTACTTGTTTGTTTGTGTTTGTTTTCTGAGGTACAGCAGTGATCTCCATAGACCTTCTTCTACATTCAGCCCAGAACCAGTGTCTGTTAAGTGACTTGCTCAGAGTTACAGTTAGGCAAATGAGGCTGAGGGAATCAAACCTTGCACCTCTGGATCACAGGAAACAGCTTATGATGATATGAGATATTGCCAGCTATGCCAGGAGAAGTAGGGCAGTGTGGATGTGTAACACATGCTAGCAAAGCTAGCTGGAATTCTGTAAAGAATTATAGCTCATTTGTATATCAAACTGTTTTGGACAGATGCCTGTGTTGAAAAAAAATATTTGCAAAACTGTTTGTGTTACAACATATACCAAAAGTGTGCCCTGCTGGAAGAAATATACATGTGTTATTGTAACTGTTTAAATATATATGTTTTAAGAGAGGATACTGGAAGAGAAGAGATTAATCTCAAACCACCTAACTTTGAAAATAGTTTGAAACTAAATTATCTGGCTTAGGCCATAAAGATTGTATCTTAGAGTTCTCAATGCAGCCAGAGACAAAAAATATGTACTAGGAAGCTTTCTGTATTGTCTTTGGGGTGAAAGCACACTTGTGTAGAATCTTACCATAACAGTTGATGTCCTTGCCTTCACTGCTGTAGTATTTATTACATATGGGATTCCCTGCTGTGGAAGCCTGACATCTGGCCAGTCTATCAAAGCCTAACATTGCTTTAAGGTACACTGAACAGCACTCAAACACTCCTCGCGTAGCATAGGGCATTAAGGTAGTGTTCAGGCACACCATCCTCAGAACTGATAGCTCCAGTAGGAACACCAGTCCAAGGAAAACCAGAAAACTTGCACATCCAAGAAGGAAAAAGACTAGGAGAAAGAGGGAGGGAGTGAATACTGCAGTGATGAAGGCAAGGATATCTACAGTTATGGGAAGATTTTACAGAACTGTACTATGTCCTTACATTTGCTGCTGCAGTATTCATTAAGTATGGGAGAGTGCCAAAGCTCAAGAAGAAACTTGAGAGGAGGACACAGCAGTAGAGCCCTTTAAAAAGTCATGAAGAATGGCACTAGTAAAACCAATTCTAGATCCAGGAATAATTATCCAACTTGTAGTGTTTGGTAAAAGTATGCACAGAAGCCCAGGTAGCTAGTTCAAGAATAGAATTAGTGTCTAAGGCATTGTAAAAAAGCACCAGAAGGAGCCACAGCTTGAATAGAATGAGCCTTTACAGAAGAAGGAAGGGTCTCACCATGAAAAGTGTACCAAAAAGAAATTGCCTTTGAAATCCAAGTAGAAATACGTTGCTTGAAAACAGCCAATCCTAAAGACCTAGAATGAAAGGAAACAAACAACTGATCAGATGTTCTGATGGCTTTAGTCTTATGCAAATAAAATCTGAGTTGTCTATGCACATCCAAGGTATGCAGCACCTTCTCAAGGTATGCAGCACCTTCTCACTGTCAGACTGCGAAGAGGAGAAACAAATTTGGCAAATTAATAGACTGATTATGTGAAAACTCATTAACAACCTTAGGCATAAGAGACGGATTAGTATGCAAGGACACCTTCTCCTCATGGAATATCAGAAAAGGAGGACAAGCCATAAGGGCTTGCAACTCAGACACCCTTCTGGCAGACGTAAGAGCTAACAAAAGAACTGTCTTCCAAGAACAATGTTGCAAGGAAGCTAAAACAGCAGGCTCAAAAGGAGCCTGAGTCAATTTCTCCAGAACAAAATTAAGATCCCAGGGAGGAGGAACAGGCTTTCCTGGGAGGTCTAATATTAAGGACACCTTTAAGGAATTGCTTAGCCTCAAATCTGGAAGCTAAAGGAGGAGTTAAAGGCAGGCAAGCAGAAAATGGATGTAGGCAAACAGAATGATTAAAAACAGCATTCAGACTGGTGGTTATGAGGAAGGTATGCCTGAACATCACTTTTATACCCTACTCAACACAAGGAGTGTTTGAGTGAAGTTCAGCATACCTTAAAGCAATGGTAGGCTTTGGTAGACTGACCAGACAACGGGCTTCCACAGCAGGGAATCCCATACATAACAGATACTGCAGCTGTGAATGTAAGACCATCTAATTGCTACTCTGGAAGGGTGGAAGTTTGAAATTGTTTTATGACTTCCAGAAGCTGCAACCAATTTGAACAAAACTGTGTGTGTGTATTATTGACACATATGTGCTAAATCCTGGCAGTTTCTAGCAATGGGGGTAGCATGGGAACTAGAAGTCAGATGACCAAATGTATGTTATGTCATTCTGTAATCTAGGACAAAAATGATATTTAATACTAGATGAGACTGAACCTGACAAAGAAGGACCCCTCACCAACTTCATCTTGCCTTGCTCTAGTAAGTGAACTAGAGAATAGTAATTCTTTAAATGAGTCAGGAAAATATAGTGAGATTAGTTAAGTACTGTTCTTCTGTATCTGTGTGAATCCATTCATCCGTATTATTTTAATATTTCCTGTGACTGAAACTCTGGTGTTAACTGTAAATAGATATGTATTACTTTTAATTTTCTTTTCTTATTTATTATTACATATATTTAAACTTTTCAATGTGTCTTTTAGAGAATATTTTAATCTCTGAGAGTTCTTATAGTGACAGCTTTGGGTGCTCCTGAAAGACTTGCTATTGGTCAAACTACCATTTGTATTAATATTAATTTCACTCAGTATAATTGGATACCCTTGCAAGAGCCTTACAGTAGCTAGCTTTTGAGTGTCAGGTGGCAGTGTAACTACCTTATAGTCTTATAGCTAGCAAATCTGTGTCAGCCTTTCCCAGGTGTGTGTGTGTGTGTGTGTGTGTGTGTGTGTGTGTGTGTGTGTATGTATATATATATATATATATATATATATATATATATATATATATATATATATATATATACACATGTGAAAAATCAAATCTCAAAGAATGTGTGTCAGCTGTTTGGAGCACAGACATGAAGCACTGGTTTCACAGAGAGGGTGCTGGAGAACTTGGCTTAGACCCGTGGTCGACATCTCAGCTCTATAGCTGTGTCAGTGGGGAGTCTTATTGGGCATCTGGAGGGAGAAAAGAGAGATAAATCCAGACCCCAGACTGAATGTGTTCCCTGTGTGCTCTTAATGGATATTGTGCTTGATGCAGAGAGCTGCATCTGAGAAAATTGGTGTATCTATTCTTGTTCCAAGTGAACATCTCTCTCTAGCATCAGTAGTAAGGATTCAGGCTTCTTGGCCCAGTGTGGGGACATCACACAGCTCATTAACAGCTCCTTAATTCTCTAAGCCAACTGCCAGATTTACTATTATTATAACTGGCAGAATTATTATTTATAATGAAAGTAGACACTGCATTAGCAGCTGTAGTTAGACAGTAGTGCTTAGTTTACTGCATTAGTAACTGTATTGCCTGCCGATCATCAGCCCCCCCCTCCAGCCTATCGCTCTATTCATTCCCCATGTCTGGGTGAGGGTAACTCTAGAGGGGCCATCATTAAAGCAGCCATTGGGGTGATTCATCCATTTTTTTTGTTATGCCCTACTTTTCACACACGCCTGACTACACTAAGGAACGGTGGGTGTGCAATGGGTTGACAGCACTGGGTGGTCCCTGATGTGCGTCAGTAAGCAACCCCACTCATCAAGCAGAAACAAAGGAGGTAGTTTTCAAGTCCTGACCAGAGAAATCTGATACTCCTGTGTACTCCCCCTACACCCCCCTCCAAAAAAAATAAATAAATAAGAGAGAGCCACATCCCTTCATTCCTCTACTTCTCTGCCTGGCTCCTCCAGCACTAGAGCTTTTAATTGACCTCTGTATTTTTCAGTTTTGTACATCTGGAATTGTTCCTATAAATGTCAAACATGCTGTTACTCTCCACCTTCCAAAGATACCCACACCTCAAGACTTTAGGCCCATCTCTCTCATCTGTCCCCCTAACAAAAATTGTTGAAAAGGTTTTCTACAACCAAATTATTAATCATGTCAACAATTACGGATCTCTCATAGAGCTAAAGCATGGCTTTAGGGAAAGACCAAACACCACAACTGCACTTTATACAGTCATTCATCAAAGTTACAGCACTTTAAAAATAAGGAAATCTGGATGCTGGAATATTCACAGGTCACCTGGATGCTGGAATATTCATAGAATTGAAAGTGAACTTTGAGAGTGTTAACTACCATCACCTATTACAAAAGCTTCAAAAACTAGCTTATGGTACCAATGTTCTCAGCTGGCTGTCAAACTTCATGTTGAATCATATCCTTTCTACTCTAAATAGTGAACAAATCACCTCCACTGGTACCTTCTTCATGTGTCCCTCAACGGTTGGTACTCGGTCCAGTACTTTTCTTACTCTTTATTAATGGCATCACTAATACTATCGGTACTTGGTACAGTGCAATTCTCTCTCTTTATTAATGACATCATTAATACTATATCTCCAAACCTCATCATAATTCATGCTTATGACATCCTTCTATATAGCTCTTCCCCTTCTCTCAATGATCTAGAAATAAATCTTTGAAAGGACTTTACCTCAGTTTGGAATTACTTACTCAATAATAAGTCTCAATACACCCTCTCAAATCCTATGTTATTTGTGACCTCCAGAAATTAAATAATACCCCTCCTATTAAATGTTTTTGAATCTGCTGACAAGATTACTTAACAGTCCACCTACTGGCACCTCAAACTTTATCTCAGTTCTTCACTTAACTTCTTTACTCACAATGAATACACAGTTGACAAAGTAACAAAGCAGATAAAAGCTTGCTACTAGTTCTCTAATCACCTAACCACTGATGCTAGGTCAGCTTTAGCCAAAGCAGTATTTATTTTCAGACAATGGTATGGTCTGCCCAATTACCTAAATTTAGCAAACAGCACAAAAATCTTGCAGACCAACAGGGAACATTATTGCACTTCTTAAAAAAGGTCAACTGGTTTCCCACAATGACTAGAGATACTGTTGTTGTGTCATGTCTTACAAATTGCTCAACTGCACATATTGCACCACTCTGTCCCTATAAATTTCACAGTAAATTCACTGCATATGACCTCAGAGACAGCTCAACAAACTTTATAATACTGGGAAGACCTTGCTTTAAAAAACTCATTGAGGGAAAATCCTTCTATAAAATCATGCCAATAAACTTTAATAATCTCCCTATGGAATTGAGAGGGGAGACAGAATATAGATATTTTAGGTCTAAGCTAAAAGAGCACCTTTATGAAATGAATAACTGATTTTTTAAGCCCTATGGGAACCTAAGACTTGGAAAAATTGCTAGGCTGGGTGAGTGAGAGGACCAATGAGGTGTGATCACATTTGGGCCTGTGGTGGCCATATACTCAGAGGCCATTCCTCATTGCCTGATTTGGCCTACAATAGACAGCCAGAATGCTGGGGTCAGGGTGTTGGATATAGCTGTAGCATGCACAACAGTGTTATTTGGTTCTGCTAACTTCTAGCTCCACATGACCTCACAAACTAAAGGCTCCACATCCTCTTCCCATACCACCTATGACTATCTCTACAAGAAACTTACTGGCTGGCCACCCATTCCCTCCCTACCCCCTTCTTTCCATCAGAACAGCCCCACACAGGGAATAGCAAAGAACATAGAGGTCAGGAGCAACTGGAAAAGGAGCCAACAGCTGATTGTCACTTGGTAGCTTTCTAAGGGAACCAAAGTATAAAACAGACACTATTTCTACTTTAAACAACAAACAGTAAGCAAATAGGTTATGCAAGAAGAAAACCATCCTACACCCCCTTAGTAGTAACTCCATGGTCATATAATATTGAAAGGGAGCAAATTCCCAAGTTAATGCACATTAGATTGAGGCATTCATTAACAAGCCACTCATGGTTTCATGATCTAAAACCTCTATTCTTTCTAAAACACACACATATAAAAAGTTCTACTACAATATTTTTGACAATCGATAATAACGGTTTTAGATATTTTTATGTCTTTGGATATTGTTTTTTGATCAACATCATGTCAATATTTTTGATATTAGATACAAATGATATACCTCCTACATTTTCACACACACACATCTGTGTGCAAAGTAAAAATGAGATATAGGTTGTCAGGCTGTAATGGTCTCAACACATACCTCTTAACTTCTTACAGCAAGAAATCTGGGCAAAGCCATAAATACTGGGGGGACAAAGGCCCAAAAATAGGGACAATTTTTTAAATATTGCTCTTAAAAACTTAGAAAGTTGATAGAATAACAGGTTTGGAATTACCATGAATTGTCTCAAGGGTATGAAGCTAAAACTCAAATGTCTGTCATTATATTCTGACTTGAATCCTCAATAATTTGCTAATGATTTACCAGAAAAAAACAATTTTATGAGAAACAAACCAAAAATGTGAGGCAAAAATCTGGACATTCTGTGAAAATCTGGACAGATGAGAGGTATGTCTCAACATTCTTCTGTATATTATACAACTCAGCTAATATTTTAATCAAATCAACTTTTGATATTCCACTGAAACCACACTCCTGTCTTTGAAAAGAAAATTTTAATCTGTGCAACCTATTTGCTTACCTTAAAATGGCGCTCTAAAGTTGACAAAAATCGAACGTTGTCTGCTGCTTCTATATGGTATTTGCTGAGCTCATTTACCGTCAGGTCCAGGTTTTGTACAATTACAGAATCAACTTTACCCACTACTTCCAAGATCTTCTTAACTAACGGCAGTTTTAACTGTTCACTCAAAGCACTCAGAGTGGCATTCCGTTCACGCCAAAAATCTATTTCTGCTAGAGGACCATTTCCCTAAAAACAGTAAAAAAATAAAAATTGTGTTAAATTATTTTCCTCCAACAAATACATGCCAAACATTTTCATACCTGTAATAGAGTTCAAACACTTACAAAGATTAAAAAAAAAATCTAGAAGAACAAGAATGTGGTGTAGATAATTGGTTCAACCAAAAACTGAACAAGAACAAACCCAAAACAAAAGAAGATGAACCAAACCACAGCAAGTAGCAGATAAAAAAGAATTCCATTTAATGGTATACGCTTTCGCAGCACATCAAGCTGCTTCAGACTGATGAAGCAGCTTGATGTGCTGCAAAAGCGCTTACCATTAAATGGAATTATTTTTTATCTGCTGCCTGCTGTGGTTTGGTTCATCCTCTTTTGTTTTAGGTTTAAAAAAAATCTATTGGATATATTCCTTTCTCAGTGAAAATCTTTACATATGCAAGGAGATAAGCTGAGACTTTAAATGTCAAGAGAAGTAACTTAAGAAACCCAGTACATTCTTTTGGAGGACACTACCACCATGTCAGTTCCATGGTAAAGCATAGCTCAGATGTCAGCTTGAGTGTAAAAGCTGTATTTGTGAACTGAGACCAGCAGGATACACAATACAATGATCATTCAAAAAATGATGTAAATAAATGAAAATGCTTCTCAATCCACAACCTTTCAAATTACAGTATTTACGGAAGACTAAGACTAACTCCAGCTTTACTCTGTAGCATATCGCCTACTCCGAGGTGATCTCTGCCTAACATATAAAGCTATGTCAAACCCAGAGCTGTTGGACATACTACACCTAAAGAAATTCCAATCCCTCTGAGCTACACGCTCTAGGGACCTAAATCTTGTCACCACAATAAACAGGACACGCTGGAGGGATAGATTCCTGTCCCAGAGACTTCCTATACTCTGGAACAAGCTCCCCATCTATGTCAAGCAAAGTTCTTTATTAGCACTCTTCAAGAAAAATCTTGATGAGTGGATGGGAAATGGGAAATACACCCCGGGGATCACTTCTGTGTCTCTGCTGGACAGTGGCACAGGAAAATAACTTTCTTGGGTGGCGTAAGCTATGGAACCTTGCTGGCTATGCTTACGTAGGCCCTTGGGCCGATAGCCTACTACCTACCTATGAACCTATGTGCGACAGAAATGATGAAGGAAGTACAGTTGCGTAACTTGCACTTACCATTACAGTAGATGCTTGAATTCCTCACTGCGGCAGTAGACTTACGTTATATGGGTTATACCCCTGCCCAAGAACCAGCAAGCAACTAGCTTCACAACCTCTGGTTTGCCCTCACCCCCTCACTCTGACTGCTGACTGGCTAGTTCTAAGGAGGGAAATCAGCAGAGTGAATACTTCTTTAGGACTTTCTTGCCCATACAGTGAGAGAGAGAAGAGCCTAACAATCCTGAACCAAAAAACAATAATAACAAACACAAATATAAAATTGAAATACAAAGAACCAACTTTATATCCCAGGTCCAACTATATACAAGAGCAGGAGATGGAGGAGGGATGCCGCTACTACAGCAGTGAGGATTTGAACATCTACTGTTATGGGTAAGTACAATTTACACAATTGTACTATGTTCATCATTCCCACTACTGCAATAGCCTTTTGGCTGTATCGGCTGATTGCCAAAGTTTGTCTAACATGGGAGGAGGAAGGATATAGATCCAGAAACTCCAGGAGAAAGGTCCATACAAAGTCAGTCCTGGATCTAGAAAAAGAAATCCAGTTTGTAATGACTTCTAAAGGTATATACAGAGGATCACGTAACTGCCTCTAGACAGCTTCAGGAGTCCACTCTTTTCGAATATGCTATCAAAGAAGACAGAGCCCTCATACATTGTGCCTTGATACTGCCTGGAACTGGTTTACCATGGTGGTTATTGACAAAAATTATATAATCACCATAACGATGCATTTATGTTGTCTGCCCTTCCTCAACCAATGGTCTCGGCTTTGACCTCAGATCTGACTCTGGCCATTTTTCAGACTTGGGAACTGTAGCTCAAGCTCCTCTCCTTACCCATAATCCCCTCCCAGCCCTGTAGTACCTCAGACTGAGTTTTTCCCCTTAGACTTGGAACTCCAAAGGACTGAAACCATGGTATTCATAAAGGGAAAAGGAGATGGGCATCAAAGTATGAGCTTCAAGACAGTAGAAGGTCTGGAGCTGAAAAGGGGGAAAGAGCAATAGGGAATATCCCTTAGATGATATAAGAGAGCCATATATAAATTTTCCACAAATGGAAAGGGGAGAGGAGGGAGGCAGGTTGAGGGAGGATGAAAACAGACAACACAGATGCACTGTTAGGTGAGTACATAACTTTTGAATCTCTTGTTGCCTTTTTTGTCCTTTCCTCGATCAATGGGACAGGTCCCCAGCTGCTCAACTCCAGGGTGGTCTTCATGGAAGGATACACCAGAGGAAGGTAGAACCAAACGCCACCCTGTCCCTTGAAAAAGTATCCAACTTGTAATAAGTAATAACTGTATGAGCCAGTTGCACAAATGTCCTCTACCAAAGTTCTTGATAAGAAAGCAGAAGTGAAACAGACCTTGTGGAATGAGCCCTTGAAGGTCTTGGCAAGGTCAAACCATTTTCCTTGTAGACATGAGAAATATAATCAGTGATCCATCTAGGTAAGGTTACTTTGGACACAGTGACCCAATTTTGTCTTTGAGAAGAAAACTAACAATTGGCCAGACTTCCTGAAACCTTTAGTTTTAGGGAGGTACAATCTGAGCTATGTACATCCAATAAATGAATCATCTATTCCCCATTATTAGAGAATTTCAGAAAGTAGACAGGCAAATTAATAGACTGATTAATCACATTTTCTGAAGCTATATTTGGTAAAAAGGAAAGATTGGTTATAAGAGAAACTGTCTTTATGAACAATTCTGTAAGGTAGAGTTCAGATACTCACTTGTCTGATGTAATAACAAGTAGAAACACAATTTTCTATAATAAATGCTCTAAGTTTACTTCAGCTGCTGGTTCAAAAGAAGATTGTGCCAAGGCCTATAAAAGCACTGTAAGTTCCCAAGCAGGAGTACGGTCTTTAATAGGTGGTCTGTCTGAGTAGTAAGGTACCTTTAAGGAATGCTTTGCATAGCTTGAGTGAAGCTAGTGAGGTACGATTTTCGCTGATATGAAAATTGGAAATAGCAGCTAATTGCACCTTGATAGAATAACTTGTTCCTTCATGGAAAATTAAAGCAAGAAAATCTAGGACAGCTGGAACAGGGACTGTGATAGGATGGAGGGTCTCTCATGAGTCCAAACAGAGAACCTTTTCTATTTGCTCTTTTACATCTTTCTGGTAGAATCCTTTTGGGAGGAAGTGAGAATGTGTAGAACCTGAGAAGAAAGCCTGGGCTGTCTAGCAATCATTGGAAGTGAAGAAACCATGCAGACAGCTTGAAGGCTTGGATGTCCAGATGAGATAGGAGATCTGGGGAGGGATCCAGTACCCAAGGAGGGCATATTAAGTGAGGCCAAAGGAAGAAAAACACACTTGTTGAGGTCAGAATGAGTCAATGAGGATTACCATTGACATGCTTTTTGTAAAAATTTCAGGATAAAGGGAGGAAGGTGGATAAACATAGAGGACACCAGGGCCAATTGTGGATTAGAGCTTCTCTCTCAGTGACTCTTCCTCTAGGGGAATCAGTGAAAAAAACTGCTGCATTTGGAGCTGTGGGAATAGGTGAAAATATCACAGCTAGGCTGACCCCATTGACCAAATATCAGCCTCACCACTTAAGGATTGAGAGACCACTTGTGAGGCAATAGAATAGATCTGCTCAGTCTGTCTGCGAACATGCTTCCCCAGAATGTGTATTGCTATTAGAAAGTGATAGTTCACTGCCACAAACTCATTGTTTTTCGACATAAAGGATAGGAATGGGTTACCACCTTTTGCTGATGTACCAGATTACTGACATGTTGTCTGTCTGTATAGCAATCATCCCCTGAGGAAGAACATCCTGAAAGGCCTGTAAGGCTAGGAAGACTGCTCTCATCCTTACAACACTGATGTGCAGATTGGCCTCAAAGGGGAACCACATGCCTTGAACAATCTGACCCAAGTAGTGCCCCCCACCTCAGCTGGGAAGAGTTCTTGGTCACCATGGCCTTGGGCAACAGTGGAACAAAAGGGCAGCCTGAGTAACTTCTGGGGCACGAGTTCACCAAGACAAATATACTTTGCAAACCTTGGAGATGGGAATGAAAAAATTCATGGGTTATCAACTTATCGACTATTGGACAGCTAGTATCCACCGCAGCACTCATATAAAATCTTGGCAGTGGCACAAGTGTTATAGAGGTGGTCATGTAAAACTAACCTGGCTGGCAGTGACTGAAGAGACAAGAGCTGTACAGCCTGTTGTTTTGAGGTGGGCAGTTTGGACTGAGGTAGTCTCGCTGTCTGACAAACTGTATCCAGGTGAGCACCTATGAACTCCAGGAAATGAGTGGAAAAGAGGTGTGATTTGTTGTAATTGACTGTGATGCCCAGATCAAGGTATAGATGGAGCAAGTAGTCCCTGGAGCATGTCAAAAGATGCTTGTTAGAAGCAGTAAAGAGCCAGTCTTTGAGCTAGGGAAACACCCAGACTTCCAGCAATCCTAAGTGAGCTACAACCATGGCCATGCATTTGGTAAACATTCAGTGGGCTGTGGTGAGACCAAAGGGCAGAGCACTGAAATGGAAGTGAATGGCCACCAGCCAGAAGCAAAGCTACCTACTTAATCATCTATATATTTTGATGTGACAGTAGGCATCCTGGAGATCTACTGAGCACATCCAATCATCCTTTCTCAGCAGCGGAAGTATGAACTGAACTGTGACTATTTGGAACTTCAAGTGCTTTACAAAGAGATTTAGATGACTTGGGTCTAAAACTGGCCTGAGGTCCCCATTTTTCTTTGGCAACAAAAAGAATCTTGAACAAGGTCTGAACCCATGCTGGTCTGGTGGGACCTTTTGGATGACTTTTGCCAGCAGCTTCTCGACTTCTAAGGCTGTGTCTTTCCTTTGGCAGGGTGGAACGCTGGGAACTTTCTGGATCTTATTGGGGTAGGCTGGGAAAAGAGAATGTAATAGACTCTGATAATTACAGTCTGCACCCAGACATCTTTGGTGATGAACATCCAGGCTGCTGGGTGCAGAGATAAGCTCCCCTTGACTGCTCCAGAGTGCAGCAGTTGAGCAACCCCTTCAGGAGAGCTGGCAAGGCTTCTTGGTAAATGGACCTCTGAAGCCCTGGTTATGAGGCCTCCTTTACTATGTGGTTGACATCTACCTTTACAGCTTTCTCTCTGCCATGAGGAGATCTTTCCATAGTAGCCCTAGGAAAAACCTTGCAACTTCAGAAGCACATCTTCCTACCCAATTTCTGGTTTCATCAGAAGGTCCTCTGAAGGGTAGAGAACCATATTCTTATAGCAGACAACATTTTCTCATTTAGTTCACTCCTGGAGAGAATCTCTTAAACTTTGTGCTCAAAAACACTTGATCTATCAAATAAAGTATTGATGAAGGAGAACTTGAAAGGCTCCTTGATGACTCAAAATCACTTCCAGGCATGCCTCCAAAACACCCCCTGCAACATTGGAGATCAAAAATGGTGGCATTCATGAGTGACTGAAGGGTAGTCAGCTGTGAAGACAGTCTTCTTGCCCTCCACAGTCATGGACCCAAAGAGGGACTTGGAAAGCTCGCTAGTCAAGTTCCTCTAAAATCTTGTTATGTGTGCCAAATAATTCAGTGCTCAGAGTTCTCTGATGCATAAATTTACTTCCCAATGATGCATAAATTTATTTCCCAAATCTATCTAAGGCCCTAGACTCTCTATCAGGTGGATGGACAGTAGGACTTTCCTCGGCAAGTTCCTTTTTTAGTGGCTGCTGCCACCACCACCAAAGCATTGAGTGGGAGGCCCTTGCTCCAGTGGCACAGTCTTTGGGTGCTACTAGGTATCTGTCCAGCTTCTTGGTGATGGGTTCTGCCACATCTGGATCCTTCCATGCCCAATGGGAAATCAGTTCCACTATCTCATCCACCTGGGGACCACCCAGGAAGTAGCTGAGCTGGTTCTGATAGCCATGCGAGATTCTGAATCCTCATGGGAAGAGGCCTCGGAAGACCAACAACCTTTCAGCCTCATTAGCTTGAGGTCTCCCTGAATGAGACGTCCTCAAGGGATGACCTGGAGACCTCTCACCTTCACTAAAGTCTATATCTTTTATTAGTGACTCCTGCAGGGGGTCGATGTGCCTCCTCTTGCACTTGTGCTTCTACAGAGCTTCAGTGGGGGGATAATATGGGGAAAACTCGGAAATCCTGGAGGCATCCTGGATGAGGACTGTCTCAATACTAGAATGGACTACCTATTCCAATGGAACATAATGCGCAGACTCAGGACCCAGGGTAGACAAGTGCAGAGGGGGAGGACTTGTGGGGGGGGGGGGGGCAAGGATGTCCTTTTTCCTGACATGGAGAAAACTCTCTCCACTGCCTCGAAGGCAGAAGTCGAGGGAGATCCCAAAACTAACCCAGTAAGAGCCAAAGCCACATGACTAGGATAGCTTAGGAAATCCTCTTGACCTTGTCTCAAAGCCGAAGTTGGGACCAAGCTATCTAATGTCAAAGACCTGAGGGAAAGAAACTGCTCCAACAGTCTCAGAGTCTAGACCCTACCCCCTGGAGCTGTCACCAGCTGGATCAGAGAAGATGATGAGTCAAACAGGACCAAAATTTCAGATCTGATATGGACAGACATGGGAGTCTCAGATCCAAAGCTGATGGGTGGATCAGAATAGGATTAACAACAGGAGCCTGGGATGGTCCAAAGCTCATCAGTCCAATGGAGACAGAGATGGAAGAACTCACAATTGAATTTGGGTCAAGGGGAAGCTCATAGTTATTCTGTTCACATCCACTTTGGACAGGCTCCTAGTAGACCTTCAGGATGATGAAGTAGATGCAAGTCTCATTGCCCTGTGAGACATGTCTTGAAGGAATGGAGAATGTAATCTGGAGGGTATAGGCTCTGAGAAGAATCTGGATTGCCTTTGAGAAGACAATTTAGCAGAAGAACAAGCTGGATCTGAGGTCTTCTGAATTTTAGCAGGCATAGCCAAAGCCACAGCTAACTGAGGAGAGCAGTCAGGGGAATGCTAACTTGTCTGTTTGGATTTTTCAACTGTCTTCTCCCCTTTGGGTTTATCCTTGGGCTTCTTAGTGGAAGGGGAAGCTCCAGACACAGATGAACAGGAGGAAGGATGCAAAAATTGTAATACTAACTTATTCCTTCATCCTACCACAGGCTCTGTGGTTAAAACCTTTGCAAATATCATATTCTGGGTAGAGATGTTCAGCCCCTTGGCAATATGCACACTCCAAATGAGCATCAGAGTTAGGGATTTTAAGGCCATAGGAAATTTACATTTTGAATCCAGCAGGCTTATCCAACATGACTGGAGGAAAAACGACACAAAGTAACAACAACCAAGAGCAACAAAAAGTCTAATATTAGCAATGGCAACAAGACTATCACATATAAGGAGATAAAGGGAGAGGAATGCCAACAATGGTAAGAGAGATACTAAACTTCTAGCATAGTAAAAGGAGAAGGCATGAGGCCTAAACATAAAACAATATTATTAACAGAAGATTTTTTTAAACTAGCAGGGGAGAAAAAGGACAAATAAAGAGTCCAGGTAAAACTATAACAGAAGTTATAGGATCACAAACCATAACCCAATTATCTGCCAACGCTTGAGCTACTTCAACCATGTCTGAATGCTGAGTGTGGCAAACAAAATCTGAGGTAATACAGGGTTTAGAGGGGATTATGGGTAAGGGGAGAAGCTTGAGCTGTGAATTCTAAGTCTAGTGTCTGAAGTCAGATCCAAGGTCGGATTCGAGACCCAGTGGTTGAGGAACAGACAAAAAGATCAAAAGGCAAAAGTTGAGGACAACCAACTGGAAATAATCTGTTTCAAGTTGTCTTTTCTTATTCCCAACATAAGAAATAAATAGCCAATTAGCTTTGCTAAAGTAAACCTGACTCTGTCAAGATAGTACCTGGGTTGCATATGCATTTCCAGAGTTTGTATGTTCCTTCCTCCCTGGTTCTGAAGGTAAAGACAGAACATTGGGATACTGATGACCTGATGCAAAGAAAATTAAAACAACCTAGAGAATGAATGATGGATTTGTTTTTACTGACATCCTAGCCCAATAGTAGTCCACTTTGGGTTTACCCACCAAGAGAGCTTGCAACTCAGACAGAGCAAAGAGAAGAACAGTTTTCCATGCAATGAACCTTGAATATGTCAGAAGTATAGGTTCAAATGGAGATGTGATTAACTTTTCCAACAGAAAGTTAAGATCCAAGGAAAGCTCATCCTGTTTGTGAGGTGATCTTAGGTGAAACACTCTTATCCTAAACTGTTTTATTAAGAAATTATTTAAAAAAGAGAAGGCTCCATGGTCAGACATACTGGAAAGGATGCAAAATGTACCATGATAAAGTGTAACAAAGGCTAGAGGCTAGTAACTCGCACAAATGTTTGAGCATCAGTACAACAATCCCAGACAAAACCTGGTTACTGGGTAGGACCAACTAAAAAATTCCTCCACATGTCAACATAAGATTTTTTAGTAAAAGGATTTCTTGCCTCCATTAGTACCTGCTACACATCCTCTAAAAACAGGTGACTATAAAAACATCGGAATCTAGGCATATCATTGAAAATGTCTGAGTCTGAGGTGAATCAAACTCCTCCGCCTTGTGTGACTAGATCCAGTCAGTGATATTTGTGGTAATTTGACATTTTCCAATTCTATAAAACTGGAGAACCAATATTGCCTGAGAAAAAAGGAGGTCATAACAAAAAGTTTGGATAGTTCTTCAGAATTATCCTGGATATCAGTGGAAAGGGTGGAAATACATAAATACCTGTGCAAAGGACTGAAAAAAAAATTTGCTATGTTGTCTGTTTTGAAAGCAGGCCAAGAGATCTATTTGACGTGTTCATTATAACTGGACCAATACCTGGAAGACCCCCCCTCAATCAATCTGCATTTGTTAGTGTCTGTCCAGGTCCTGTTCAGCTTGACTGCCTCTATGTTTCTGATCTGAGAGAAAGTAAGATGCTTAGAGTGTTAAAGAATGCTGAACAGCTAATTCCCAAGTCATCATAGCCGGCGAGCATACAGAATACAGCCTTCTGCCCCCTTGCTAGTTGATGTGTCATTTCACTGCTGTATTGCCTGTCATCATCTAGACAGGCTCAGAAGGCAATAGATGATGAAGATTAAAAGGCATGGATTACAGCCCATGTCTCTTTTAAAATTATGTGCTTTGGTCTGTCTCAAGCATCCAACATGCCTTGCACCTTTACACCCATAGGAACTACCTTCATGGAAAATCTGAGGTAATTGCAGTTACAGACTGCCTTGAAGGTTGAGGAAAAAACGAGAGACACATATTTGATATCTGCTTGTATATTCAGTCTCTACTATTTTTGTCTGCAAAGCCTAAGATTGGTATCTGAAAATACACTGGCTACAAGTGCTGGATCAATGCATTTCTAGATACCAACGAATCTTTCTCACATGCAACATGGCGAGAGGAATCCTGAGAATCAAAGATACCATGAACCTCAGAATCCTGGGAAACTAGATGACTGAAGTCAGACACTGAGTTGAGAAACTCAAGATGGCTTCTGAATTGAAATCCACTGCCTCATGCATCAAAAACGTTTTCTCTGGAGTGTCTATATAAGACATCCTAGAAAGATGATCCTGTGTAACAGGGTCAAGGAGGATTTTGTAAATGTTTATCTGGAAACCCATATTAAAGGCTTTTAACATCTAGGGGAAGAGTCTGCAAAGATAAATATGCCATTCCAATAAGGAAATGAATGCCATTCAGTCTGACACTAAACAATGACTGGACCTACACACTTTGTAAACACCTTAAAAGTAGTAGATAACCCAAAGTGTAATTCAGAGAACTGACCGTGTGATCCACACAGGAATTCAGAGATCCTTTAGATCTCCTGTTACCACAAAACTTTCTTGGGGAGTAAGAAATAACAGATTCTTAAGGGTCAACATCTTAAATTTTGGAATTGCCACTTAGTAATTTAGGAGGGAAAATTGTAAAACTGGTCTCCAAGAAGGCTTTCTTTGGTAGCAGAAACATTCTGGAATAGACATCTTTGTCCCTTTGAATAAATGGCTCTGGTTCTATGATTCACAGGGTGAGAAAAAGGCTGAGGAACATGATGAAAATCATTGTTTAATGCAGAAGGTGAACAGTAACTATCCTGAAAGGAGGTTTTTGGATCCAGTTCCAAATTGGAATGGACAGAGCCTGATGTTGGGACAGGCTCTGAGAGAGTAAGGCAGGAGGAGAGGGGGAAGAAACAAAGAATGCTGACATAGCCATCCTAAAACTGTAGATTATCCCTTTTTGGAAAGGTTCCGGATTGCTATTGTTCTCCTGCCATCTCTTTTTTGTTTCTCTGTTTGGCCTGAGAAGGTAGGGATTGGTTGGTTGTTTCTTAGGAGTGAAAGAGGATCTGGAAGACTAGAAAGGGGTGCCTGAAGAAACTTGGAAACTCCTTCTATTAATTTCTGTCTTTCATCAAATTGTTTGTGGACCTGAGTAACAGATGAGCCAAATAAAACATTTTCATCTAAAAATTAACACAAAAATTCAGACTTCACCAGAAAACATCTGATTTCATATCCAGGCATACCTCCTCAAAAAAGTAACAGAAGCAGAGGTCCTAGACTCTATATTTATACAATCATAAGTACTCCTTAAGGCATTTTTAGACATTAGAGACATGTCCAAAACAATACAATTGAAATCGGCATTCCCCTCAGAGGAAAGAGTGGCAATTAGATCACTCAAACTGTCAATACAAAAAAGGTGTGCGTGTGTGTGTGTGTGTGTGTGTGTGTGTGTGTGTGTGTGTGTGTGTGTGTGTGTGTCTGTGTGTGTGTGTCTGTGTGTGTCTGTGTGTGTGTGTGTGTGTCTGTGTGTGTGTGTGTGTGTACAAATATAGGTCTGAAAGATAACAATTGTATATGCCCAGGTGGAAGAAGAAGAAATTCTCATATCAAATTTATCCCAAAATCAACCACTTATTATCTATAGGGGAAGGCTGGGAAGATGCCAGTAGCTTATTACCTGCTTGCATAGGGACAAACTTGTCACACAGTCAGAACTAAGTAGAAAAAAATAAGTGCTAGTTAGGTGGAGAAACTTTGTAAAGCCTATCTTCTTTTTTTTTTTTTTTGGGGGGGGGGGGGTGAAGGCTGTGGATCAAGATTGTTACAGTTAGTGCAATATATCTCCTCCAAGAGGAGAAAGAGGTGTAGAATGTGGCAAATCCACTTGCGACATACCAAAAAAAATCTTAATTAAGGGGGAACACTCGTTTGCTCTCATAAAAAATTATTATTCATCCTGATAGCAATTGTTACAGGCAGCATAATATGCCTCCTCCAAGGCTGGGACTAGAAGAGGAGTAGAATAAGATAAATCCACTTGCATCATATATATAAAAAAATATAAATAAATGTTTCAGTTCAGGAGGAAAATAAATGTGTTCCCATAAAAACACCTTATTCATCCTGGTAGCAATCTGGGAAAGAAAATTGCACACCAAGGAGGTTGTGAAGCCCAGTTTTCCTTAGCATCAGTGTACTGAGCTTCCCCTTGTTTCTGTCTATATCAGACTCATCTGACCTATCTTCTTCAGAAATATTTGAATGCCCCTGATTAAAAGGTAATGAAGGCTATGTATCAGAACAGACTGTCTGTAACAACGTCTAAGATAAAGAAAGAAAAAATAAGTTATGTTCTTACCATAATGTTCCATCTGTGTTGCCGATCTTCATTCATTCTTGACTGATGGGTTTGGTTCCGACTTCTTGGAACCAACTCGGCCGTTATACATAGCTCGTGCCAGCCAAAAACTCTCGTGCTAAGGCTCTACCCACAATGTCTCTCTCCCCATTACCTCAGATCGAGTTTGCTTAGCAGTTAGGAAAACACAGAAGCCCTGTCTAAGGTATAATCTTATAACAATCCCAGGACTAGGTCCGAACCTCCTGGAGTCTTTTGGAGGGAGCAAGAGGGTGGGATGTCAAGAATGAATGAAGATCGACAACACAGATGGAATGTTATGGTAAGAACATAACTTCTTTATCTGATGTTGTCAATCTTCATTCATTCTTGACTGAAGGGACAGAGTCCCTAGCTACTTTAGATTTTGGGAGGCCCTAAGGAAGGATATTCCTGAGCACCATAGAACCAAAGGATGCTCTTCCCCTGTAGACCATGTCTAACTTGTAATGAGTGATAAAGGTATGTGGAGTAGCCTAAGTTGCAGCTGCTCATACATCTTCCATAGAAGCTCTTGAACGGAAGACCGATGAACTGGAAACAGATTTTGTAGAATGAGCTATAACTTTTAGTTATGTACTTACCATAACTTCGGATGTATGGGATCCATCTCGCCTACATTCATAACTGATGGGTTCGGAGCCGATCCCTCGGCTCCGACTCGGCCACTATATAGTAGAACGAAGTCTCTAATTGGCTAGGCTACCCCTTATCCCAGAATGCACCACGCCTGCTTCCCCAGATCTTGTTTGTTCGCTTTTATATACCTACATCCATGCACAGAAACATACCAACAACTGTAACAAACTAAAGTCCTTCAAGAGAAAAAGTCAGTAAGTAGCAACATTTCCTCTAAGTCCAATGGGAAGGGGGAAGGAGGGCGGGTACGTATGAATGTAGGCGAGATGGATCCCATACATCCGAAGTTATGGTAAGTACATAACTAAAAGATGTAATGGGATCCTATCTCGCCTACATTCATAACTGATGGGACAGCATCCCTAGCACCTAAATCCCGGGTGGCTCATTGGAAAACACTCCTGAGAACTGTGGAACCAAAGGAAGCTCTAACTCGAGAAGCCACATCTATCTTGTAATGAGAAATAAAAGTGTGCGGAGAAGTCCAGGTAGCAGCCGCACAGATATCATCTATCGATAATGTGGAGTGAAATGCTACAGAAGTAGCCATTGCCCTGGTAGAATGAGCCTTGACTGGGAATGGCAGCTCTTTGCCAGACTGTGAATAGATGAAGGAGATGCAATCTTTAATCCATTTGGCTATGGTGGTTTTAGCCACTGGTTGACCCAACCTATTTTCCGCAAAGGACACAAACAGCTGATCTGATTTTCATGTCTGATTGGTCCTACTTAAATAAAAACGCAGTTGTCTGTGAACATCCAACTGATGGAAAATATATTCTGCGCTATTGGAGAATTTGGGAAAAAACACAGGGAGCTCCAAGGATTGTTGAATGCATAAGGGGGATGCTACCTTGGGCAAGAAAGAGGGATTTAACTTGAGAGACACTCTGTCTTTGTGAAAAGTCAAATAAGGAGGATTAGAACAGAGAGCCTGAAGCTCTGAGACCCGCTTGGCAGAGGTTATTGCCACCAAAAAAGCGGTTTTCCAAGATAGAAATTTTAAATCACAAGTAGCTGCTGGTTCAAAGGGACGGGCAGTTAAAGAAGCTAGAACCATATTCAGATCCCAAGGGGGCACAGGATGAGCTATTGGGGGCCGAAGGAGCCACGCTCCTTTAAGGAAAGATTTGCAAAGCCTGTTTGCCATTAAGGAAGGATCAAAACAGACATGAAAATTAGAGATAGCCGCCAGTTGGACTTTAATTGTGGAAACTGAAGAGCCCAAATAAAACAAAGAAGCCAGGAATTCTAAAACCTGAGGTACTGGGGCGGTAAGGGGATCTATACCTCGCTGCTGGGCCCAAAGAGCAAACCTCTTCCACTTGCTGGAATACAGTTTAATAGTGGAAGGTTTGTGAGAAGAGGACAAAATGTGGATGACGTCTGGAGAAAAAGAGTTATCTCTGACTAAGGTTGGAAGTGGAGTAACCAAGCGGCCAACCTCAAGGATCTGAGGGATGGGTGAGACTGTCCCAACTGATGAGTCAACAGATCGGGCACTAGGTCCAGAAACCATGGGCCCTCCACCGCATACCTCAGAAGGAAGGGGAACCAAACCTGACGAGGCCAGTGTGGAGCGATAAAAATCATGTCGCTCCCTAGATAAATCGCCTTCTGTATCACCTTCAGGAGAAGGGGAACCGGAGGGAAGGCGTAAAGTAGACCGGGGGGCCAACTGTGAGTTGGAGCGTCCCTGGGAATCTGCCCCTGAGAGGGAGTCAAAGTGAAGAAGTCCCTGCATTTCGCATTGTGAGGACTGGCGAACAAGTCGCAACAAGGGAGGCCACACTTGGCGAAGATGTCTGCAGCCACCCTGTCGTTGAGGGACCACTCGTGGGGTAACAGGAAAGTTCTGCTCAGCCTGTCTGCAATCACATTGGATTTCCCCGGAATGTGCATTGCCACTAGGAAACGCTGGGTAGAAATCGCCCAATGCCACACTCTCATGGCCTCTCGGCAAAGAGGGTAGGACCTGGTTCCGCCTTGCTTGTTTATGCACCAGACTACCGACATGTTGTCGGATAGGATCGCAACAGTACCCCGTGGAAGAGCATGATGAAGTGCTTGCAACACCAGTAGCACTGCTCTCATTTCCAGGATATTGATATGTAAGTGCGTTTCGTGAGCCTGCCACGTGCCTTGGACAGACCTGTCCAGATAATGACCCCCCCACCCTGTCTGGGAGGTGTCCGTGGTCACCGTGGCGACGGGAGGCTGAAGGGCAAAGGGTCGCCCCTAGTACAGGTTGGACCGAAGCAGCCACCAACGTAGGTCCTGACGGCAAATTTCGGTAATCTGGACGAAATGGTTCAGGGGAAGTTCCTGAAAGGACCATTGAACCGACAGCAGCCATTTCAGCACCCGCATGTGCAGCCTGGCTAAGGGGACTAGTAGAATAGTCGAGGCCATCGTGCCCAATAACTGCAGAATCAGTCTGGCCTGAACTCGTGATCTGGGTAACAGGGTTTGAACCTGAGACTGCAGGACCTGAATCCTTTCTACAGGCAAGAATGCCCGCATTCTTCTTGTGTCTAACTCTGCGCCTATAAATGTAATACGCTGAGACGGCTGCAGCACAGATTTTCCCCAACTGAACGTGATTCCTAGTGAATGACCCAAACTGACTGTGGTCATAAGCGCCCGAACTAATAGATGCTTGGAGGTGGCAGTAAGGAGCCAGTCGTCTAGATAGGGAAACACTTGGAATCCTAGACTTCTCAAGTGAGCTGTCACCACTGCCAGACACTTGGTGAACACCCTGGGGGCTGTGGTGAGACCAAAGGGCAGTGCTCGGAACTGGAAATGACTGGTTCCCAGGCGGAAGTGTAAATGACTCCTGGACTCTTGACTTATCAGAATGTGATAGTAATCGTCCTTGAGATCTATGGAGCACATCCAGACATCCCCAATAACGGGAGAATGGACTGAAGGGTGACCATTCGGAATTTGGATGTTTTTACAAAGCGATTCAATGAGCTGAGGTCCAAAATGGGCCTTAAGTCCCCTGTCTTTTTTGGCACCAAAAATAGTCTTGAGTAAGTTCCTGATCCGATCTGGTCGTCGGGGACAGGCTGGATGACTCCTTTTCTTAGCAGCTTTGAAACCTCTACCGCTGCTTGATCCCGCTGACTGGGTGGCACATCCGGGATTTTCCTGATAGGAAGAGGGGGGATCTTGGTGAAAGGGATGAGATAGCCTCCGGTTATGGTTCGGAGCACCCACTGATCCTTGGTGATAGATTCCCAAGCCTGTGGGTGTTCCGCAAAATGACCCCCGACTGGCTCCGGAGATGCGCAGTCGGGCCACGTCTCAGGGATGGGGAGCGTAGGATGGACCATGAAAGGAATCACGGTCTCCAGAGTTACGGGGCCTCTGCCGCCTCTGGGGCGGTGTCTTCCTGAATTCCCCCTTCCCTGCCTCTAGAGGGGGGATCACTCGGTGGAGTAGGGAAAGACCTTTGAGATTTCCTGAACCACATTTTCCCTCCTCTCTGGGCCTTGGGATAAGGTCTAGAAGGAGCGGAAAAACGGGCCCCCACGGCAGTCAAGGTCTTGCCCTCCTGCTCACACCGAGTCAGTGTGTCCTTCACCTTGGGTCCAAACAGGGAGGACCCATCAAAAGGGGCGTCGGTGAAGGAAGACTTAAAAGCCTCCGCAAAGGGACACAAGTGTAACCAGGCGTGTCTTCTAAGAGCCACGCCTGTTCCCGCTGCTCTACTCACCCCTTCGGCCACATATGAGATGAGCCTCATGGATGAGTTGACTATCGAAGATAGGGTAGTCATCTGGGCGCCAACAGTTTGGGCTAACGCCTCAGGAAGGTTACCCGTAAGAGACTCTCCTAACTCTTTGAGGAGGTCCCTTTGGAGCCTGGTGAAATGACAAAGGTAATTCAGTGACCGCAGGGTAAAGGCCACTGAAGAAAGGGTACACTTCCCGTACCTATCCATGCTCCTGGAATCCTTATTAGGAGGATGAATAGACGTTGAAGCCTCTGCCATGTCCTGCTGAGTGGCAGATGCCACCACCATCGCATCTACTGCAACTCCTTTGGTCAAAAATTCCTTTTGAGGAGGGGCTGAGAGGAACTTGTTAGGCCTGGCGGGCACCGGTTCCACAGAATCAGGGTGTTCCCACACCCTTCGAGAAACTAAATCTAGCAATTCATCGAAGAGAGGAAACACCCAGGAGGCGGAGGGCTGGGCCCCAAAAGCCTTGAGGAAGACTGACTCCTCTGCGGAAGGGGTTTTGGACTGCCAATCGCCTCTCTGTCTCAGGATCTCGAGGATATCTGAGAATGAGACGTCATCCGAGGACGATTTTGGGGACCCCTCTGCATCATCGAGGTCAGTATCTGATGTGATAGACTCATCCTGGGAGTCAATGTGCTTCCTCTTGCACAATTTCTTCCTTGGAGGTTCATCCAAAGCGGATTCAGAAGGACCTCCCGGGAGAAGGGAACCCCCCAAGGGGTTATCCTCAGGCTGTCGTGGGTATGAAGCACACCAGAAGCACCAGTTCCCAAGTCTAGGGACGGTGAGGTAGAGACTTGCTGAGCCGGCAAGGACATGGCCAGCGCACTCCTCATGGCCTCAAAGGCAGGACCTCCAGACTCTACAGAGGACACCGGCTGAGAGACCACGACGGTACCCGGAATCCCTGCGGCCGACGCTCCGAGGGGGAGACTAGGCACCGAAGCTACCAGTTCCAAAGTGTTCCCCTCGGCCCTGACCGAGGAAGTCCCGGTACTGAACCCTGACACCGAGGACAGGGTAGGAATGATGGTCGGAACCGAGAGGCTCCGAGGGAGTCTCGGTTCCGACTGGACGACTCTGCTCCGCTCCACCATCACCGACTCCAACGGCTCCAAGGAGGATGGAGGAGGAATCGAGTGCGTAGAAATGGGGGCCGGCTCCAGAGCCGAGTGGGCTGGAGCCGAGACCATTTTTGCAAAAACCGGGGACTGGAAAAGCCTCTGGATAACTCTGTCCAAATCTGAGTCCGATAACCTGGAGGATTTAGAGGAAATAGATGGGGGCCGAGATGACTTCTCTTTCGGCTCCGATAAACCAGGGGACCGGCTCCAAAACGGCTCCAACACCATCGGCACCGGATCCGGAACTGTATGAACAAGCATCGGTGCCGAAGGGGACTTCGGGGCCGAGGGAGGAGAGTCTGAGCTGCACACCTCCAACGGCTCCAATACCAAAGGAGCCAAAGCAGGTGATTCGCCTCTCGATCCCCCAACCTGCAGCTCCGACACCAATGGAGCCGAGGAAAGAGGTATCGAGGCAGACCCTTCCACCCGAGGCTCCGAAGCCATTGGAGCAGAGGAAGAAGAGGTCGACCTATGCTTCTTGGAAGTCGGTTCCGACGGACTGGTCGGAGCCGACGACCTTTTCTTTTTAGAAGCTGGAGAGGAAGGAGAAGCCAAGGCTTCCTCAAAAGAGGGCTTAATAAGGCCCTTAAGGATTCATTTATTTTTACGTTCTTGAAGGACCCTGGAGGAAAAAGCATGACAAACACTACATTTTTCCTGCAAATGTTTCGGTCCTAAACAATAAACACAAACAGCATGGCTATCAGTAATAGACATTTTGTAATTGCACTTGGTGCACTTTTTAAAGCCAGACTTCTGCTCTTTAGACATCCTATCACACAATTTTTTTACCACAAAAAGTAACCTTAAGTAGGGCACGAGCCCTTGACTCAAAATGGGACTGGCCCGAGATAGAGAACACGAGTCGGGCAGAAAACCTCTAACTTAAACGGGCTCGATCAATCAAGTAAACGTTAAAGTAGACAAAATTCAACACATTGGCTCACAATAAGCACATTAACTCACAAATAAGGGCAAGGGCCCTCTAACTTAAACGGGCCTTGCCCGGTAAGTATAAAAAAATACCAATCACATCGAAAACTCTTAACACACACACGTAAAGCTGTTAAAACAGGTGTTTGTCAAATTCGTGAAGAAACCCCTAGGTCAAAAGACCAAAAAATATACAAAAAACCACTTGGCTCCAGCCAAGTCGAGACCACGTCTAGCTTGAAAAGCGGCAGACGAGATCTGGGGAAGCAGGCGTGGTGCATTCTGGGATAAGGGGTAGCCCAGCCAATTAGAGACTTCATTCTACTGGGTTCAGATGCCTAGGCAGCGAGACATTTCCCTGCGATACATTTTGGCTGGGGACACATGGCTGAAGTGACATTTAGCTGCAGAGAAATATGGCTGTTTGTTTTCCCCCTGTGAATTTGGTTATTGAAGTTGTAGGTATGACAACATTCTTCTCTTTGCCCACAGGGAATTTGCAAACAGCCATATTTCTCTGCAGCTGAATGTCACTTCAGCCATGTGTCCCCAGCCAAAATGTATCACAGGGAAATGTCTCGCTGCCTAGGTGCCTGAACCCCATTCTACTATATAGTGGCTGAGTCGGAGCCGAGGGATCGGCTCCGAACCCATCAGTTATGAATGTAGGCGAGATAGGATCCCATTACATCTGTAGTTGATAACTTGAGTTTATTTTGGTTGTATATAAAGGTAATGCAGTCTCTTAGTCATTTTGACAAAGTGACCTTTGATATAGGCTTGCCCAATCTGGGTCCTGAAAATGATAGAAATAGTTGGTCTGATTTTCTAGAAGATTTCGTTCTAAGTAAAAACTTAATTGTTTGTGGACATCTAACAAGTGTAAACAGTACTTTACTTTGTTTGTAATTTTTGGAAAGAAAACAGATAAGTCTATGGCCTGGTTGATATTAGATTCTGATACCAATTTGGGAAGGAAACTTAAATTACTTCTGAGTGATACTCTTTCTTTGTGACAAATGATGTATGGATGTTTCACACACAAAGCCTGTAACTCTGAAATTCTCCTAGCAGACTTGATAGCTACTAGGAAGAGGGTCTTCCAAGATAGGAACTTGAGGTCGCAAGTAGATGCTGGCTCAAAGGGCTGTTAAATTAGGCATTGTAAGACTAAGGTCAAATCCCATGGTTCTACAGGGTCCTTGAAAGGAGGTTTTAAATGCAGAGCGCCTTTAAGAAAAATTTTGCATAGATGATGAGACATCAAGGAATGGCCATCGAAACCGTTATGAAAATTTGAAATGGCAGCCAAATGAACCTTAATTGTAGAAGTAGAGGTCCCCATTTCAAATAAGGTAGCTAAATATTCCAGGACCTTGTCAACTTACACCGAGAAAGGGTCTATGCGATTTGTACTCAAGTGAAAATCTTTTCTATTAGCCAAGGTAAAGCTTCTTGGTGGATGGTTTATGGGTGGCCAGAAGTATCTTTTGCACTGGACAGGACAAGTTATCCTGCCTGGCAATTAATGGAATTGGAAAGACCAAGCCATCAGCTTGAAATTTTGAAGATTGGGATACACCAGACCCTGAGGGTGAGACAGTAGGTCCACAGCTGGGTCCAGAGTCCATGGGTGGTGAACCAGATGAGGTCAAAGAAAGAGGAACCAGACTTGACAGGGCCAGTACAGTGCAATGAGAATCACTTTGCTTCTCAACCATTGGGGTTTCCTCATCAACTGGGGGATCAGAGGAATTGGGGGGAAAAGCATACAGGAGTTCCGGAGGCCAATTGAGAAGAACTGAATCTCTCAAGGACTCCCCGTGAGGGGGGATAAGGGCAAAGTAGCTGCTGCATTTGTGGTTTATAGGAGAAGTGAACAGGTCACAGAAAAGCTGACCCCATCTATGAAAGAGGTTTGCCGCTATGTTGGAATTGAGAGACCACTCGTGAAGCAGGAGGATACATCTGCTCAGTTTGTCAGCAATCACACTGAAGTTACTCGGGACATGCGTTGCTATGAGAAAGTGGTTGGAAGCGATTGCCCATTGCCAAATCCTTCAAGCTTCCCGGCACAGAGGGTAGGACTTGGTTCCCCCTTGTTTGTTGATATACCAGACTACAGACATGTTGTCTGATTGGATTGCAATTGTCCCAGAAGGAAGGACAGCCTGGAATGTTTGCAATGCTAAAAGCACTGCCTTCAGTTCTAGGACACTGAAGTGCAAATTAGCCTCTTGCAGGGACCAAGTGCCTTGAACAGTCTTCCCCAGAAAATGCCCCCCCAGAACACTATCTGGGAAGTGTCCGTGGTCACTACAGCCTTGGGCTGAGGGGGGGGGGGGCGGCCCCACTGAATCTCTTCTGGCTTCATCTAGCAAGATAAATTATTTTTTGCATTGATTTATCAAGACTGGATGGGACAAGGGGTGCATTAGAAGTGACCGCTGTGATGCCAAGAGCCATTGAAGCAGCCTCATGTGATACCTTGCTAAGGGAACTAACATTATTGTTGCTACAGTGGTTCCCAGAGTTTGTAGTACCAAATGAGCAGAAACTTTGTTTTGGGAAATAATTACCTAAGTTGCGATCTGAGTTTCAACAGTCTGTACAGAGAAAGGGAGGTTACACAAGATACTGCATTTAACCTTGCTCCAATGAACTCCATATCCTGCGTGGGAGTCAATTGTGACTTTTCTTTGTTGACTGAAATGCCTAGTGTCTCGGTAAGATGTAGAGCAAAGTCTACGGCGTAAAGCAGTAGATGCCTGGAGGGAGCGGTGAGGAGCCAGTCATCTAGATATGGAAACACGTGGAATCCGTGTAGTCTCAAATGAGCTGCTATGACTGCCATGCATTGGTGAACACCAGTCTCAAATGAGCTGCTATGACTGCTATGCATTTGTGAACACCCTGGGGGCTGCAGTGAGACTTAAGGGAAGTGCTAAAAATTGGTAATGACTGGCTACTAGATGGAAGTGGAGATACCTTCTGGAGCGTTTGTCCACTTTTATGTGATAATACGCATCCTGAAGATCTATAGAGCACATCCAATCATCCTTCTCTAGAAAGGGAAGGACTGAGTGAACCATGGCAATCTGGAATTTTGTCTGTTGTAAAAATTTGTTCAATAGGCTGAGATCCAAGATTGGTCTCCAGTCCCCTGTCTTTTTTGGCACTAAGAAGAATCTTGAGTAGAATACAGATTCTATTTGGCCTGGTGGGACTACTTGGATGGCTCTTTTTTGAAGCAACTTTTGAATCTCTAGTGCTGCTAGATCCCTCTGACTGGGTAGTACATCAGAGACTTGCTTTTGGGATTTTGAGCAAAGACTGAAGAGAATATTGTAATCTCTGGTAATTATTTTCTGCACCCAGGTGTCCAAGGTTATTGTAAAGCCAGCCTGAATGGTGCACAGAGAACCTTCTCCCAACTGCTTCCAGATGCAAGCAATTGGGCCCCCATTCAGGAGAGCTGATAGGATTGTCCAGGAAATGAATCTCTGGAGTCCTGGTTACGTGGACCCCCTTGCCAAGGGAAGGGCATCTTCCACAAGAATTCCTCCCCTGCCACGGGAGGAATACTCGCCATGTGTGCCCCAGAAAGGCCCTTGTGTCTTCTTGAACAACATTTTTCCACTCCTCTGATTCCTGGAGTAAGGCTGTTGTGGAGCAGAAAAACAAACGCCCACCACAGAAAGGGTCTTTCTGTCTTTTTCACATCTGGCTAGTGTCTCCCTGACTTTTGGGACAAACAAGTAAGTACCATCAACAGGAGCATTGATAAAGGAAGGCTTAAAGGGGTCTGTGAAATCAGACAAGCTCATACAGATGTGATGCCTAATAGCAATGCCTGTACCTGTTGCTCTAGATGTCCCTTCGGCTGTATGAGCAATAAGCCCCATGGACGAATTTGAAGTTGACTCCAGGGTGGCAAGCTAAGAGGTTACTTTATCTCGAACCTTGTCAGATACTGCTTCTGCAAGGGTGTCTAAAAGCTCAGTTAGCAGATCCCTTTGGAGTCTGGTAAGATGTACCAAAAAGTTCAGGGGCCACATAGTGAAGGTCAATGAAGCAAAAACCCACTTCCCAAATCCATCCATCGTCCTGGTTAGGAGGATGAACAGTTGAACTCTTGGAGAGTTCCTTTTTCGTGGCCACTGCTACCACCATGACATCCACTGCTAGACCCTTAGACCAATGTGGCTGATCCTCTGGGGCTGAAATAATCTTATCTGGTCTCCGAGGAATAGGCTCTATGGAGTCAGTAGCATTCCACACTCACTGAACGATCAACTTAAGTAGGTCACCAGCAGGTGGGGTCACCCAAGAATTATAAGGGTAGGCATGTAAAGCTTTCAAGTAAACTTCAAAAAACATAAGCCAGCACATAAGGTTCCATCGAAACCAACTTTATTGGCATCTAGATTCCTTCAATAAAGGAATCTAAAAACTAAACAGCATACCGGTTTCGGCCATACCCTGGCCTTTATCAATGCAGTTCAAAACATAATTGGGAAAACCGACCCCTGGTGGACCATACTTATATAGTCAACATTTAAAGTGATACAAATTCCTATTTTATAATAAACACCATACATAGGAACATGGCACATCATTCACATCATTTTAAAAAAATTATAAACATATAAACCATGTGCAATAGCATCATGAATAAAAATAAAAAATAAATAAAAATAAATAATAAAATGATACAATTAAAATAAAAGTAATAATGAATAATGAATAAAATAAAATTCATATATTAATAAAGTGTTATTTTACCAAAATTATAATGGTACCTAACTATCTTGCATCAACAAATAGTAAAGGGGCTTGTAGGGTAATCAGATCAACTGCTCAAATCTATTACTATATGTAGAAAAAGACCTAATAGGTCATTTCTTTGAAAATCTACATATACCTAGTAGTACACATACTTCCACACATAAACCTACATACATATACATACCAATATATATATATATATATATATATATATATCCATATATATATATATACATATTAATATATCCAAGAAACATGCGTGCCATGTGTATATACCACCTTACCATTGTATTTATGCTATGCCTACAAGCCATCTCCAAGGAAAATGTCATATTTATAAAGTGAATACAATTATTACAATATATAAATAGTTGCTCATATACGCAGGCCATGCCTACTTCTATTCCAACATATTTAAACCAGGTTTAAATAAGCCCCCCAATTGAATAATCCATCTTTGTTCCATTTGATCAAGTTTTTGATGCCAACCGGCTTTAAAACCCCTATGAAGGGTAATTTTGTCTATAACCACAAACCGAAAGATGGCTGAAGGATGCTCAATGGTATGTTTGAATAGAGCATTGGCGACACGTTTGTTTTTGATTGCACTTAAATGTTCCCCTATTCTAAATTTGACAGGTCTGGACGTTTGTCCAACATAGAATGCAGAGCAACTACACGTAACCAAATATACCACCCAATCTGTGCTGCAATTAGCAAAGACCCTTATTTCAAAAATTCGTGATGCATTTTTACTAGAAAATTCTTTGGTCTGTTGCAAATGCTGACATGCAGCACAATGCCCACAAGGATAACACCCCCTTAATCTATCACCACTTAGGGTTCTTTGTTGTGGTATATTAGCAACATGTCTTTTGTAATGTGTGAAGTGAGCATTCAAATTCTGTCCCCTGCGATAAGAAAACTGACATTTGGCCGGCAACACCCTACCTAAAAGTTCATGTGATAAAAGGATACCCCAATGTTGGTTAATGACATCCCTGAAACAATTGGTATTGTTCCCATAGGTAGTCACCAACCTTATTGGTTGAATATCTTCTGTAGTATTAACATTCCTATTATTAACTTTGTAACACAATAAATCCTGACGTTCCATTTGTGAAGTTTGACCTTCCGCTTTCACAAGTATTTGAGACTTATACCCCCTGGTAAGAAACCTGCGTCTCAGATCCAGACTACATCCCAAATAATCCTCATCAGTTGAACAAATACGTCTAATTCTCATATATTGAGATTTCGGAATGTTGTGGATGGTGTGGCGTGGATGATAACTGTCAGCATGTAACAAAGTATTGTATTTAGGAAACTTGCGATATATCGTAGACGATAGAGTATTATCAGCAAGTTTAATGACTTTAACATCCAAAAACACAATTTCAGAAAGTTCAATATTAGCCGTGAATCGAATACCAAAACTGTTGTCATTCAAATAATCCACAAACTGCATTAAACTTTGCTTATCCCCACGCCACACCATCCAACAATCGTCTAGATATCTCCGCCAGATATCCAGATGTGGTAGAAATTTGTTATGCTGATCATCATATATATATCTAGCCTCATAATAACCCATGAACAGATCGGCATAGATGGGTGCAAATGAAGCACCCATCGCTGTGCCCTTAATCTGCCAATAAGCCTTACCTGCATAATAAAAGATGTTCTTTTGTAATACCATTTCAGTGAGCTTAATCAAAAAATTATTGAAGGATAAAGAATAGAGCTTTGATTTATATAGCCAAAAAGAAACCGCTAAAATACCCTGATCATGTGGAATATTCGTATACAATGAGGCCATGTCAAGAGTACAAAGTAACCAGTGAGATTCCAGTTGAGAATCATTAATTATATTCAAGAATTCGGTGGTATCCTTAATACGAGACCTGATGAATGGCAACAAGGGTTTCAAATAATGGGTCAAAAAAGCTGATAATGGTTCTGTTAATGACCCCCCTACCTGAAACTATAGGTCTCCCAGGGGGATACAATAGATCTTTGTGTATTTTAGGTAAAATATACAAATACTGAGAACTGGGCTCAACCACCTTCAATTGCCCACCCACCTGTGTCGTAATGATGCCCTGTTGTACTGATAAATCCACAAACTCATCAATATCCTTCTTAAAAGAGAGGGTCAGATCCACCTGCAATGCCATATAGAAACTGGAATCTGCCAACTGTCGTAAAACTTCCTGATTGTATACAGAATAGTCCAAAACTACAACTGCTCCTCCTTTATCCGCCATAGTTATGACAATATCATGATTGCTGCTAAGCTCAACCAAAGCTTGTCTTTCCGAAGATGTTAAATTATTATCGGTAAGGCCATATAAATTGGAAAAGTGTAACTCCTTCAATACACACTCCCTAAAAATGGACACATGTTTGTTCATGGGAGGGACAAAATTGGATTTCCTAAACTTGAAATCAGAAGATTTTTGAGTATATTCCTGATCTGCAAAAAAGATTTTCAAATTAAGTATTCTACAAAATTCATCAACATCTTGCAATAACTGAGTTTCTGAAACTGAAAATGAGGGTACGAAAGAAAGCCCTTTATTTAACAGTTTTACATGTGTTGATGAAAGTTCAAAAGAGGAAATGTTATGTATATTATCATTTATGTCACCATTTGTTGTAACAGGGACTGCAAAGTTATGTTGCCGGAATCTGTTCTTGTGTTTCTTGCCCCCCCTCCTCCTACCCCTAACTCTAAAGGGGGGGGGGCTGTTTCCTTTTCGCTGCTGGGGACACTTGGCGTAGGGAACCTTCCCCATCTGTTAGAGAAGAAGCTTCCTCCTCTGATGTCGTGTCAGACATTGATTTATGTTGTCTTAAAATGGACCTTGGTCTTTTCTTATTATAACTATTACTAGATTTAAAGTCCTGAAATCTAACTGATTTTTGATTTACAAAAGGTTTCCCTTTTTCATAGTCCATCAAATCACGATTAAACTTATTAATCTTTCTTTTAGTAAGTTGTTTTTCCAATAATGAGAGGTCCTTGGCCAAGTCTGATACTTGTTGTGAATATATCACTTCTGATTTAAATTTTTCTACCTCCCCACACAAATTTTCAATCTCAACTAGTTGACTCTGAATTGTCCTGTCATAATACCTTAATAAGCAATCAACAAATTGCATAGATGAAGAATGTTGGGCCTCCGCCCATTCTTTAGAAAGCATACTATCTATATTGGCCACAATAGGTTGTATACGTACCCTTAAACCCCTAGGGGTTATATCCTTGACCTTGTAGGCTTTAAAGAGTTTCAAATGCCAAACATTTGTACGTAATGCTTTCATTTGTCTGTTAAGCTTAAAAAACATGTTATTGCACTGTGATGGAACATCCAATAATGAGTTAGTAGAGTCTGGTCCTGTATTATTGCTTAAACCAAACACCTCCAAATTATCTTGATCGGCCGAAAGGCCCTTTAGTAATTCCCCAATATCCATGTTTCCAAATTAGAATTGTAAAGCTTTCAAGAACACAGATTCCTCAGAGGATGGGTTTGAGTGCTTTCAATCACCCCTCTGTTTTAATATTTCCAGGATGTCTCCAAAAGAGACATCTTTAGGGGTGACCATGGAGACTGTTCCCTTTCATCACAATCTGTGTCTTCAGTGAAAGATTCTTCTGGAGAATCCAAGTGCTTCCTCTTGCACGTCCTCTTACAGGGTGGTTCCTCAGGAGGAGGTTCTGAGGAGGACTCCAAAGAGGGGGCCCTGAACTGGGGTGTCTTGCAGCTCTTGTGTCTGCTGTCCTGATGTAGTAGATTGTGACAGCTGTGAACCAGAGGAAATAAAAATATGACACTCCAACGAGGATGGAACCAGCTGGGAACCTGCTGAGGCCAAAGCTCTATCCTCCATAATCTGGAAGGCAGGCCCACCCAAAGAGGGATGGGAGCCCAGAAGTGAGAAAGACAACCTCAAAACAGGGGTCACACCCCGTTCTGATAAGCTGCCACCCACAGTAGAACAAAGTGCAGCTCTCTGTAAAACATTGTTCAATACAAGTGAAGGTTTATTCATAAATAAGCATCTTTGGTGCTTATGCTACTTATTATACTGTGCAGAGTTGGTTATGTCCTCCCTGTGTTTGCACTGGTTTTCTCCAAGTTGTTTCTGTTTCCTCCCACCTCCCAAAGAAATACAGTAGGCTGATTAGCAACTCAGAATTCTTCCTCAGTGTGTGTGTGTGTGTGTGTGTGTGTGTGTGTGTGTGTGTGTGTGTGTGTGTGTGTGTGTGTGTGTGTGTGTGTGTTGAAGGGGATGGTATGGAAGAAAGGTTTGTAATCTACTTCCATTTCCTACTTGACTAGTAAACTCCACAGATGTCACAGCTGTTCACATGGACACTAAAGGAAACAGCTTTAACCCATGTAAATAATTTATATATGTAAATAATTGAACATCATGATTTGCTTTATGCTTTTTGTATCTTACTGTATCATTATACTTACTATTCTATATGTTTGTAATACTTGTGGAGCTTTTCTCCCTAGGCCTCTGCTGAAAAAGGGCTTTGACTCAGTCAGACTATCCTGGTTAACAAATGTCAAATAAAAATAATAAACGAGCATGAACTGATGGATCTGCATGCAGATGCATGCCTCAACATTTGGGCTCTAATCCTGCAATTCTCAAGTAGCAGGTTTAGTTAGAGGTTCAGCTCTGCTGAGTTATGCACAACTGCTCACTGACTACATTAGTAATGGCACTATGGATACTGCAAGCTAAAAGTAACACAAACATTATCCCATTCACTTCCTGCAATCATTTGCTGCGGTAAGCACACTATAACCCAACACTGTATATGCAACACAGTAACTCTGGTTATTAAATACATACTTAGGATAGACAAACACAAACAATGCCAATTGGAATACAAAGTAAAAAGCTCAGTTTCTAAGCAGTTTTATAAAGTCTTCCCCTTTAAAATTATACCTTTCACATAAACATAATACTAAAAAGAGCTCATTCCCTTTATTTCAACTATTTACAGTCACGATAACTGAGAAGTAGGTGACGCGGATTACAGCCACAGTCAAATGTAGAGTGTACAAAGCAGATGCATAGAAGTGAAGTGCCCAGTGCATAATGATGCAAATACAAATCCCTCATTTAAACTGCATTTACCACCCCCATTTAGTAGTATTCACCTTTCACATTAAATCTAATATAGATACTGCCAGTCCCACAGTATTAACTATTTGTGCTTGGGATACTGAGAAAACAGTCGCAGTTCTGAATTTGCATCTCAGCAAAAATGAATTTGCACCTCCAGTATTCTGCAACTACTTGGTTGGATATCCTTTAATAATAAAATATAACATCATCTTCACACAAATTTGTGCTCGACAACCACTGCCCTGTCCTCAGTTCGCTGCTGCGCTGGTATACCACAAGCTAAACTGTCAGATCAACTGACAACTGCTAAAAACTTCTAAAACTAAAACAAAGAGACAAAGCCCTACAACACTTCCTCTTAACAGAATGGAACTTGGATTCACATCACACTGACAAACACTCTCAGTTTTAAAAAGGCCACTACAGCCCATCTGAACGTCAAACTGTTACATCTCAAATACCTTCCCTTAAATTTGCATATCTTATAATCCCCAGCTGTAGAAATATTTTAACAGTTGATTAATAAGCAGTTATACCCTTCTCTAGCTAGCACATACTCTTTTTTTTCAATATCACCCCATCTTTCCCTCTCAATCTTTTATTTACATACTTCAGACTCTAAGTGACACCTATCTTTTTCCTCATTCCTTATCTAGACTTCCTAATCCCTCTGCTGTCTACTTCCCTTCTCAAATTTGTCTTTGTAATCCACACCAACGTACTTAGTGCTATCTTTAAGTATATCTGCAGCACTGTCCAAAACTGAGTGTACTCTTCTGTATTTCACAGATTATTACTCCTCTGGTTAACTATTACCAGCTTCTAAATGAAAGTTTTATACTTACCATAGTGATACATCTTTTCATTCCAGTTTGTCTGATATGACATGTGGGTCCTCAAGCCCCTTGTCGAATCCGACCCAGAACTTTTAGTGCTCCAGCCTCAAGCCCCTTTAAGAATGTTCTGCTTTCCCTGATTGCCTCAGATCTGTTTGATGCCTGAGAACCTAGACTTCTCTGCTGAGGAAACAGACCAATAAGATATTTTCAGAAGATCCTTTGGGTCACGTGAAATGGAAGGGGGAAGGAGGGTGGGTCGTCATATTGAAATGAAAAGCTCTATCTTTATGGTTAAGTACATAACTTCCGTATCCTACTGATTCAGTCTGTCCGATCTGCCATGTGGGTCAGAATCCCAAGCTGAAATTACTGTGGATAGCACTAAGACAGAGCTGCTACTGGATGGAAGCGCCAGAGGATGCTGTTGCTCTGGAAACACAATCCTACTTGTAATGTTTGACAAATGTATGCATGCATGGAAGGCCAAGTAGCAGCCTCACAAATGTCCTGCAAGGAACAGGCTCTGCAGAAGGCAGCAGAAAGCTATAGAGGTTGCTAAAGCCAGGTTTGAAAGGGAGAGGTCTGTTGCTTACAGAGTAGACAAATAAAATGCAGTCTGTCAGCCATCCAGAAAGTGAAACTTTAGATACCTTTTGTCCCAGCTTGTTGTGAGCAAAGGGAATGAAAAGCTGTTCGTCCTTTTTGAAGGATTCCTTTCTGTCTAGGTAGAAATATAGCTGCCTATGCACATCCAACAAATATAGTATATATTCTCCTTCATTTTGATAACGAGGTAATAAAACTGGTAAGTGAAGAGGCTGGGGAATGCTTGATACCAAGGCCACTTTAGAAATAAATGATACAAATGTTCTCAAGGAGACTGTTATCACTGTGAAAAACTAAGGGCCAGATTCAATAATGCATACACTAAGTGTACATAATATGTATTCAAGAACATCCCTACCACATTTTTTGTGCTTTCTAGTTACTCAGAAAGATTACATTAATTGTATATGTAGTCTATATTGTGTGGTAACCCTTATGAATCCCTGTTGATATTTAAAGCTGCAGGAAAATCAGTAGGGAAACTACAATTAGGAGGAAGAAGGTGTGAGTTATGTCTGTGTTGTCTGTTCACTCAAAATGGTGTACACTTTGAGTAGGCATTATTGAATCCCGGAGTATCCAGGAGATAAGGATAGTGCTTGAAGCTCCATAATTCTCATGGCAGAAGTAATGGCCCCCGGAAATCTGGTTTTCCAAAAAAAGGAACTTAAGGTCTGCAAAGGATGCTGGTTCAAAAGGTGGCTTAGTAAGAGCTTCTTTGGTCTCAGCAGAAAGATGCCTTTGAGGAATTGCCTTACAAAATTTGTGAGAAGCCAAGAAGCTTCCCTGAAAACCAACTTGAAAAGAGGAAATATCCCCCACTTATACCTTGCTGGTGGAAAAACTTGAACTTGAATGAAAAGAGAGAGGTCAGAGTTCTTAGAATGTCTGCTGCAGAAGCTAAAAAAGAGGTTGATATTTTGAGGGTAGGCCCAAGAATGAATCTCTGCCGCTTGCTACGGTGAATCCTTCAAGCGGGGGCCTTTTGAGAAGCTGATACTATTTTGATCACCTCTTGAAGGAGTGAATCATCTTTTGTTATCAATGAAGTGGGATAAATCAAGCAGTTAACTTCAGGCTGTGAAGGTTCAGGTGAGGTTTCCGGGAGGCATGGGAGATTAGACCCAGAACTGAATCCAGTAGCAAAGGGGACTCCTTCAGATGAGATCTCAGAAGAGGAAACCAAATATGTCTGGGCCAATACATGGCTATGAGGATGACTGTTGCCTTGTGCCTGCTGGTCTTCTGCAGAAATGTGGATGTAAGGAAAACAGAAGTGTATGCATCAAGGAGGCTGGGGAGCCATTGTGGAGACAAAGTGTCCCTTGGTGGATATCCTGGAGTGAGAACCAAGGCAAAGTAACTGCAGAATTAATAGGAGTGGCAAACAGATCACAACTAGGTGTGATCCAGCAACTGAAAATGCGTTCGACTGTCACTGGATTTAGGGCCCACTCATAAGGTATAAGAATATCTCTGCTGAGTCTGCCTGACAGACATCTAGTAACCTCTGGAATATGTGTTACAGTTGTAAAGCAGTGTGAAGATATCACTCGGTGCGAGACCCTCATAGCTTCCCGACATGAGGGATAGGATCTGGTTCCTCTCTTGCATGCTGCTGTACCAAATTACTGTCATGTTGTCCATTTGGATGGATATTATGCCTGGGGGGGGTGGTTCTGAAGTTTCTACAACACTAGGAGGACTGCCACTAACTCCAAAACATTTATATGAAGACTGGCCTCATTGTTTATTCACAGATCTTGGACCATCCTCTCTTAGAAATTATTCCTCCCATCTAAGGCAGGATGTATATGTGCTATTGTAGTCTTTACTGGAGACAGGGTCTGAAACTGTCAACCTGTGTTAATTGAAGGGAAGTGTAGCTAACAGAGAAGAAGCTTCCAGCATGAGCTGGTAATGATAAACATCTTGGACAGAGGAGGCAGACTCAGAGGTTAATGGTTCAGAAGCAACTACAGTAAAATTCTCATGTGAAAATGGGAGAATTTCACCATCAAGACAGAAGGCGTCATCAGCCCTAAGACTCTGAGGATTAAGGCCACTGTCAGATGGGAGCTGCTTAATAAAAGGCTGACAGCAGAATGCAGGGTCTGAATTCTGTCCTGTGAATAAGAAATAATTGAGAAAGGTGTATCTAGATGACAGCCCAGAAAAACCAACCTTTGAACAGGAGACATATTCAGCTTGAAAATGTTCACAGAGATGGCCAGTGACTGGCAGAGATGTAGAAGGTAATCTCTGGCCTACAGAAGGGAATCCTCGAGGGGGCAGCATGGAGCCAGTCATCCCAATAAGGGAAGATGTTGTGTCTCTGAAGTTGCAGATGTGCTTTATGAAGGCCAAACATTTGGTAAACACCCTGGAGCTGTGATGAGGCCAAATGGTACCTCTCTGAATTGATAATGACTGGCCCCTCTTTGAAAGCACAAAAATTTCCTGGACTGTGGACTCCCTCACTATTTTTATGAGAAGGTAGGCATCCTGGAGATCTGCCAAGCACTTCCATTCATTGTATCAGAAGCAGTTTAAGATCAACTGCACTGTGACCATTCTGAATGGAGTGCTTTTGAAATGCAGATTAGGCCTGAGGTCCCTGGACGTCTTTGGAATGAAAAAGAATTTTGAATAAAATCCTAAACCTATCTGAGTTGGAGGGATCTCTTGGATGCCTCTTTCTGTCAGCAGAGGGGAAATCTCAGTTAATGTGGATATTATCCTTCTCACCCAACTGTTCCAGGTGATGATGATCCACAAGTCCTGAAAGAGGGAAAAGATACCCCCTAACTGCCTCCAGAGTGGACCAGTTGGGTAGACATTCAGGACGTCTAAGGTCTCCTATGAGAGAATGGCCAATGATTCCCCTGGTTGTGAAGTCCTCCATGGCCTCTGGCCTTGTGTCCATTGGCTACCTCTGCCATGGCTGCCCTTATCTAATGATGAGTCAAACTGACATCTTGACTTGTGAAACCAGAGAGATCAAGGTCATTTTTGGTTCGTGCTATAAGATCTTTGTGGCTCACTGAAGGTAACTGCTATGGCAGAAAGAGTCTTGCTGTCTTGCTCATTCTTTTGCACCTTTTCCTTGCTGGAAGGACCAAACATCAATGACCCATTGAAGGAGGCATGTGTAAAGGATGTCTTGAAATTTTCTGCAAAGTTGAAAAGGTGCAGCCAAGTATTGCGAGTCATAGCTATACCTACTCCAGATTCCCTAGCTGCTTCATTCACCACATTATATATGAGGTGCAAGAAGAGATTGGTTATGCTTGACATGGTGGTGAAAGTAGCTTCCAATTGCTTCGCTCTGGAATCTGTTCACAAGTGTGGTATAGTTCAATGCATTCAAGGCAAAGGTGGCCGATATGTACACCAGTTTCCCAAGCCTGATCATTGCTCTGGCCTCTTTGGAGGGCGAACAGATTAAAAGTTCTCTGAAAACACTCTCATCATGGCTGCCACTACAATGATGGAGTTCACTGTTGGTGATTTGGCCCAGTATAGTTTTTGAGGAGGGGGAACATAATCTTATCTGGCTTTTGGGTTACTGGGTTTCAGTTGTTAGGCTCCTGTCAAGACTCTGACTGACAGCTGTAGCAGCTTGTCAGTCAGAGGTACTACCCAGGATGTAGACTGTATCATTCCATGGACATTAAACAATACCTCTTCATCCTGAGAGGATGGTTCTATAGGCTAAAATCCCCTCTGATGCATTAACTCTAGGATTTCTCTGAACATGGCATCTTCTGGAGGGCATTGTGGGGAATCCTCTCTGTCTTCTGTGTTAGTATCAGGGGTAAGGGGTCTCAGAATCAAGGTGTTTCCATGTACACCTCCTATTTCTTGGTATCTCAGGGTATGAGTCACTTGAATCCTCAGAAGATCTAGACTGCTTGTGGGCAGTTGGTTTGGGGCCTTTGGAACAGCTCTGACCCATGGATGCTTGATGTGAAAAAGAGGTCAGATGAATATGGCCAGGGGATGGAGCTAAGACTAGAGGAACCTGTGAATCCCTATGTTATGAGAATGATATCATCCTTCCCAGCACCTAAAAAGTTGACCTAACCCCCACTAGATAAGAAATAATCTCCCATAGATGGATCCATCGCTCTCTTCAGAGGAACAAGTCACAGCTAAAGGAGCGTCTCCCAAACCCAAGAGAGAGATCAGCTCCAATGTGGGAAATGAAACCAAAGAATCAAAGTCTGACAACTCAAAAACTACAAATCGAACCAGAGACACTGGCCTGGCAGACTGTGTAGAAATCACCAACTCAAGTCCACGATTCAAGACTCAAACAGTTCCACAGAAGCTGGAATCATATGAGTCAGGTCCAATACCCTCTGTACCAAAGAGGAAAGGAGTATCAGCCCTTGAATCAGAAGTTCTGGATGGAAAAATTACTCCAAGAAAACTATTCCAAAGAGGCAAACCATTGTGGGAGCAAGTATGGGTGGAGTTAAGCATGATGGAATGATCCCCATCTCAAGATGAGTGCTTAAAACCTTTTGCATCAAATGAACCAGATCTGCTTTTGAAGTACTTCTAAATGACCTGGAGGAATGTACCAAAAGAGCTGAAGATGGCCTAAGATGCTGCAGCTTACTAGAAATCTTGGGAGGACAGTTCTGAATGTAGATTGGATTAGTAAGCTCCTGAGCTGGAGGAGGTGTATAAGTGGGTGTCCTCTAGCCTTGGAACCTTAGCTGCAGAAGGTGGAGTCACTGAATCACTGAGACATTTCTTCAGATCCATATCTTAGGACTTGGAATGCTTCTCTGAAACTTCCTTCAACTTGGTTGTGTCTAGGTCTTGTGTAAAAAGACCTTTAACTATTAGCTTATTCCTCCTATCTGGCACAAGGATGCCTTTAACTATTAGTTTATTCCTCCTGTCCACTAAAGTTCTTGCCTCAAACACATCAGAAATTTCTCACTGTGCAGTCAATGAAATACACTCACGCACACTGCGCACATGTCGTGGGGGTCTTGTGGTGGTATCCTGTGTGAGCATTTAGCGCACTTCCTGAAACTTGACTGTGTCTCAAAATAATAAGAGGTGCCTGACTAACCAGAAGCAACTTTCTCTAAATATTTAAGAAAAATTTAACCAGAACAATAACACACAATAAAAACTATTTCCTAAAACAGCATTTAAATATTTCTGTGAGACACTATTCAAAAGTTACAATCACACACTATCTAGCAATTTTTAAATCTGTAAGAGAAATTGCAAACTGTGAACAAATACAAACACACTTAGGGAAGGAAAAATGGCCACAATGCCTAGAATTAGAGAAAGAAAGAACTATAAAAAAATATTAACACCTACCACAGCTACAATAATTCTAAACTATGCTAATCCTATGCCTATTTTACTATAATAATATTCTGAAGCACAAAAAATCACTGCTGAAAAAACAGAACGTGAAGTGCTTAGCTGCTAGTGATCATGCTTACATTCACAAAGGCAGCAAATGAAATATATGAGGCAATCAGGGACAGCAGGGTATGACAGGAAGAGAATTCTTAAAGATGCTCAGGACTGGAGAACAAAAACTGCTGGGTCAGATCAGACAAATTGCTTGAGGACTCACATGTCAGGTTGAATGGACAGAATTAATAGAATCTTCTATTTCCTTCTTAGTATGGGTAGCCAGTTATTAAAGTGGAACTTACATTTCAAAATTTGCATACTTCAGAGTTTTAATTCATAATTTAATAAAGTCAATCTTTTACATTGAAATTGCTCCTTTTATGCCCTGCTCTCATTCTTAACTTTGTGCATAATTCAATGACTATGTTCTTATTCAGAGCCATAGCTTTGCCATCTAGGACCCTGAGGAGTTACCCAGACTGGGATATCACCTGCAGCTTCTTAAATGAATGCTGGTAATAAACGTATGTTCCATCTGCAGTTACTATGTGCTCCCCCTAACACATTATTCCCAGGGCAGCTTCCCACTTTGTCTCATCCTAGTTACAGCTCTGCTTCTGTTGTTACCATTGCAAATATTCATCTTATGCACTGCATTCATTTTCAGTTATGTCTGGCAGTTAACTTCTATTGCAGCTATTTGTTTAATCCTTAGGTTTGTTAAATTTTTATATTTTTCTCTTTTTTATTATGTTTTCTTTTTTGCATATTGCATGTATTTTCTATTTCCTGGGTCTTCTCTGAAAATGGCTTCTACCCGATTGTGCCAACTCAGTTAACAGAATGTTATGTAATGAAATTAAGTAATTTAATTAATTAATTAATTAATGAAGCAAGCATATATACAAAATGAAATTGCCCGGTGTATAAATACACAATAAAAATTGTCCACATCCATCAACGCCCCTTATCCCACCCCATATTATTTATACTTTAGTGCACATATTCTGGACAGTAAAACAGTATTTCCCCCACAGTCCACAAACATCTACTTTTGCCGAAACTGTCTATACATCTTTCACATTTCCTCTTGGCCCTCCCACTTGCAGACTTACCCACTTCCCAGTATCACCTGAACCTACAACATGGTCATCTTCTCTGCACCAGAGATGCTTCTCAGTCCTTGACAGGGAGCTGTTTATTGATAAACGTCAGATTTGTTTCTATTATTTTTTGAACAAATTCTTATGAAATCAATCAGCTGGCTCAACAGATGGTGCATGATCATGTCAATAAAACAAAAGCATAGAGAGCAGCACCATAAATTTCATTTAAACATATGTTAAACCAAGGTCCCATCTGCTTGATTTGGTGGTAGCTCAAGTGGATGTAAAGGATCCCACAGCATGAAAAGAATTGAGGCAGTTCCCGATGTCCTTTCTAAATTTCCCTAGTAGTATAAATACCACCTCAGATCTCCTCTGAAAAGCAGCTTCTAGCCTACTTAGACTAACCTGGTCAACAAAGGATGGCTGGAAGGATAAATAAACAAGAAAGCAACCAAACTTACTGCATGAATAAAAGTGTAAATAATGACAGCCTAATTTATTAGCATTCTGAACCCAGATTTCCAGAGAACGTCTGTGCATCCTCACTTCCCAGTTATGTCACTGTCAGTTAATTCTGTAGGAAAATGCCATGTTACAGAGTGAATGCAAAACTATTTTCTATTTCAGAATTTTGCAAATGCACTTCAGACTTCAAACTACATACACATAAGATAGTGATTGGACACTATTTTTGTCTCGTAATATTACTCATAATTTTACTCACTACCAACGTTACAACTTTTTATTTATTTTGGTTAATATTTTATCATAGTTTTACTAAAGTTGAAAATTTCAAACAAAATTTGTAAAGCACCATCTACAGGCCACCATCTCATGAACAAGTGCATTGACTTTGCAAATCTTTGTTCTAAAAGGTAATTTCAAAATGGAAACATCATTTTCTACAATGGCTACAGAATCTTTTAATATGGAACTGTATAGTGACACTACAGGCTTCATATAGTAAAACAAAAGATAATGGGACTGAATTTGTATTATCACATTTTAAGTTGCAGTTCACATATATTAGCAAAAAGCAAATAAAAAATACTTCCATTATCACTGTGCAGTTTAATATATGTATTATAACAATTTGCATTCAATCCAACATTACATTCTTCTTTTTTTGGCTGCTCCCATTATGGCTCACCACAGCGGATCATCTGTTTCCATTTCTTTCTGTTCTCTGCCTTTTGCTCTTTCACACCAACCACCTGCATGTCCTCTCTCACCACATCCATAAACCTTATCTTAGGCCTTCCTCTTTTCCTCTGACCTGGCAGCTCCATCTTTAGCATCCTTTTCCCAATAAACCCAGCATCCCTCCTCAGCACATGTCCAAACCAATGCAATCTCGCCTCTCTGGCTTTGTCTCCAAACCGTCCAACCTGAGCTGACCCTCTAATATACTGATTCCTAATCCTGTCCATCCTTGTCACACTCAATGCAAATCTTGACATCTTTAACTCTGCCACCTCCAGCTTTGACTCTTGCCTTTTTGTCCATGCCACCGACTCCAACCCATATAACACAGCTGGTCTCAGTACAATCTTGTAGACCTTCCCTTTCATTCTTACTGGTACCCATCTGTCACAAATCACTCCTGACACTCTTCTCCACCCACTCCATCCTGTCTGTACTGTTTTCTTCAGCTCTCCTCCACACTCACCACTACTCCGAACTGTTGATTCCAGGTATTTAAATTCATCCACCTTCACCAACTCCACTCCCTTTATCCTTACCATTCCTCTAGCCTACCTCCAATTCACACACGTATATTCTGCCTTAGTCCTGCTGACCTTCGTTCTTCTCCTCCCTAGAGCACATCTCCACCTCTCCAGGGTCTCCTCAACCTGTTCCCTACTCTCACTACAGATCACAATGTCATCCACAAACATTATAAGTCCATGGGGACTCCTGTCTGATCTCATCTGTCAACCTGTCCATAACCATTGCAAATAAGAAAGGGCTGATCTTTGATGTAATCCCACCTCCACCGTAAACACATGTGTCAATCCTACCGCAGACCTCACCACTGTCACACTACCCTGGTATATATCCTGTACCACTCTTACATCCTTCTCTGCCACTCCCAACTTCCTCATATAATACCACAACTCCTCTCTAGGCACCCTGTCATATGCTTTCTCTAAGACCACAAAAACACAATGCAACTCCTTCTGACCTTCTCCATACTTATCCATCAACACTCTCAGAGCAAACACTGTATCTGTAGTGCTCTTTCCCGGCATGAAACAATACTGATGCTCACTAATCATCACCTCCTTTCTTAACCTAGCTTCCACTACTCTTTCCCATAACTTCATGCTGTGACTGATCAATTTTATCTCTCTGTAGTTACTACAGCTCTGCACCTCACCCTTATTCTTAAAAAGTGGTACCAAAACACTTCTTCTCCATTCCACAGGCATCCTCCCATTTTCCAAGATTTCATTAAACAATCTGGTTAAAAACTCCTCTGCCATCTCTCCTAAACACCTCCATGCTTCCACAGGTATGTCATCTGGGCCAACATCCTTTCCCTTCTGCATCTTCTTCATAGCTGTCCTTACTCCCTCCTTGTTAATCTGTTGTACTTCCTGATTCACTATCCCCACATCATCCAACCTTCTTTCTTTCGCATTCTCTTCATTCATCAGCCCCTCAAAGTACTCTTTCCATCTGCTCAAAACACTCTCCTCACTTGTGAGTATGTTTCCCACATTATCCTTTATCATCTTTACCTGCTGCACATCTTTCCCTGTTCGGTCCCTCTGTCTAGCCAATTGGTACAGGTCCTTTTCTCCCTCTTAGTGTCCAACCATTCATATAACTATCTATATGCCTTCTCCTTAGCCTTTGCCACCTCTCTCTTTGCCATACACCTCATCTGCATATACTCATGTCTACTTTCTTTATCTCTTTGACAATCCCACTTCTTCTTTGCCAACCTCTTTCTTTGTATACTCTCCCATACTTCCTCGTTTCACCACCAGGTTTCCTTGTCCTTCTTCCTCTGTCCAGATGTCACACCAAGCACCTTTCAAGCTGTCTCCCTTACCAGGTATGCTGAAGTTACCCAGCTGTTCAGTAACTCTTCACTGCCACCCAGTGCCTGTCTTAACTCTTCCCTGAACTCCACCTCACAAACACCCTTTTTCAACTTTCATCATTTGATCCATGGCATTGCCCTCACACTCCTCCTCCTCTTCTTGATCACCGTCATCCTACAGACTACCATCCTATGCTGCCTAACTACACTTTCACCTGCCAGCGCTTTACAGTCTCCAATCTCCTTCAGACTGGCCCTCCTACATATGCTATAATCCACCTCTGTGCATCTTCCTCCACTCTTGTACATCACTCTATGCTCCTCTCTCTTCTTAAAATACATATTCACCAAAGACATGTCCACCCTTTTCGCAAAATCCACTACCATTTGACCTTCTGCATTCCGCTCCTTAACACCATACTTACCTATCACTTCCTCATCCCCTGTTCCCTTCATCAACATGCCCATTGAAATCTGCTCCAATCACTACTCTTTCACCCTTGGGTACACTCGACACCACTTCATCCAACTCACTGTAATTTTTTTCTTTCTCATCTATCACACACCCAGCTTGTGGAGCATATGCACTAACAACATTCATCATCACACCATCAGTTTCCAGCTTCATAAACATCACTCTATCTGACACTCTTTTCACCTTCAAAACACTCTTGGCATAATGTGCCTTCAGGATAACCCCTACCCAATTTCTCCTCCCATCCACACCATGATAGAATAATTTGAACCTGCCTCTGATACCCCTGGCCTTACTCCCCTTCCATCTGTTTTTTTGTACACACAATATATCAATCCAACATTACATAAATTGCTCAGTTATTACCTTCCTTAAATTTTACATATCCTCCTAAACATTAATCTGCATGCATTGTTTCCACAAATTAAATCTATTTCTATAAACTTTGCACCCTCCTTTTTCTAAAGATCCTACTGCCAGTTCTTTTACCTCCTTTACATATTCAAAACATCTATTATGGGTGGTTTAGATTTTGCTTCTTTTCCTTCTCTATTATTTTTCTCCTGTCCGCCCACCAGCCATCAGGTTTCTCCATTGACAAACAATCCCATTTTGTTCCATGGTACTATTGATCATCCTCAGATATGGCAGGGAAACAGCCTTCTTGGGGGGACCATCACTCAGGAAGCCATTAGAGATACTTGCGTTCTTGCCAGCATACACACAATTTTTTTAAAGATCTTTATTCAACATGACATTGTTTTCTTTTTTAAATTGGCATGTGTAACACACACAGCAACAGAAAAGAAAACAAAGCATAATTCAATTATTATTGTCACGCAATATACAGTTTTCTTTTTAACAATTCTCATTCACTCAACACTACATAAATTGTGCAATTTCTGCCATCACTAAAATTTTACTCCTCCTCCTCAACATTATTGTATGTATTGTTCTGACAAATTCCAATTATTTCTATGTAATCTGCTCTTTATCTTTTCTGTAGATCCAGTTGAGTATTTTGAGTCATGATCCCAGCTACTCCCCTGGTTGTGAAGTGCACACCTGCATCACCACAGGAACTAACGGTACTTCCCCACATCTGTACATGTGATCTCCCTCACATATGGGACTGCAGCTACAATCACCGGCTTGGGCAGTCACAGTGCATGCCCTCCCTTGATTGGACCCCATGGTTTTCAGCATTTCTTGAGTCCTCCGTTCCACGATACCAGTGCAGCAGACACAACCAGATACCCCCCGACAAACACAACCCGTCCTCCCTGCCAACACCGTCAGAAACCAGAGCTGCAAATCAAACTCTAGTCGCCTGAGCAGTAGTCATGGCTTTATCCCTCTATGCCACCACACTGGCTCTCTTGATTTAGATTTTCATTTCTTTTTTCTAGTAATTGCTTTTTTGTCACCAATAACATTAAACTTAATAAGGCCTTGCTATGTCTAGACAATTCCAATCACATATCCCAGCTAAAAATAATAATTTCCTTAGTTACTACCAATTTGTTCCTTAACATTTGTGTCAACCTACTCTGTAGGGAATACTACAAAATGTACCAACTCATTATATCCTAATAAAACATGTTCCCACTTTACCCTCTCTTTTTCATCACAGCTCCAACATCTGTTGGCTACCCAAGGAAAAATCCTCTGAAATCTGCTTGGTATACAAAAATACATATACAAACACTCCCACACAAAATATTTCAACATTCTGGACTTTGTTGCAAACATGGGAGTCCTCCTCTCATTGTTGCTTTATAATTTGCTTTTCTATTCTCTTTCCCTAATCTTTTCTAACCTCCTCTGATTAATTCATACAGTTATCATGCAATATTTTATACACCTTATTACTTACCCCTTTTTAACATCAGCATTTGTTTTAAACTCAAGTAAAAACTGTACCAAAACTGATTTTTCACTTAGCACTCCCATATCTTTCCCTTTGCCAATACTTTATCAATCCCTGAGAGGGTAGGCAATCTCTAACTTGCAATCCAAGTTTCTCCTTTGCTTAATCCCACATACTGCCTTTCTTTCCTGAGTTATTTGCTACCAATACCTTTGTTCCTTTGCTAATTTCCTCCGGTAGATTCCACCCCTTGCCTATTTTCTATACTCCTCCTTGCAGATACCCTACTAGCAAAATCTTCTTTTTCTATCCCCACATTAGCTTAGTTCTTAGAATACTTTCTGTTACGTGATAAATACAATATTCTGTACAGTTATTACTGTTATCTTTAAGGACTAGCATAAAAAAGTGTCTCTATCTCTTAAACTCCCTTTTTATTTCATCCATCATTTATTACTTTCTGCTCAAGTTATGTACAAAAGCCTTAACTATCTACGTTTAAAGTACTTCTTCAAATCAGGTAACCCTAAACCATCATGTTCAAGGAAACAAATCAATTTATTCCATTTAATTCCTGCAGCCTTCCCTTCTAGATAGATTTATTCAACTTATCAAACACAACCTCTCTGATTGATAAAAAAATGTATCTGACCTGTATGTAAGACTAAAGCAACTACATACTTAACTGTTTACATCTTACTAACCATAAGCAAGAACTTACAGTTTCTTAATTTTACATTATGTTCTATTTAGTCTCTTCACACAATATCATTAGCTGCCATAACAGAATTCTTTTTAATCTGTATACCTCCATACTTCATATTATCTCCCCCTGAGTATAAGTTTTGCCAAACTAATTCATGTTATTGCATTTATCATTTATTTTATATCCCAAAACAGCTTTAAACTGTCAAAATGTTTCACAACACTGAAATGTCTTTATCGGGATTTATCAAGAACAAAATATCATCGGCAAATAAGGTAAACTTTTCTTGATTACCACACCAGCTATATTTCTGTATTATTTGAATCTACTTCACCAGCTATATCTCTGTATTTTTGAATCCTTTATTTTCTTTCCCTATGGCTGTAAACATAAAGCAAAGAGCAGAGTAGAAAGATGGCATCACTCCCAAGTTCCTCCGTTCTGACACAGCTTCTCAGACAGGACCCCCTATTAATTCTTGGTCTGACCCTTCATATATTCTCCTTATTAACCCTATTATTCTCTCAGGGAATACAAAGGCTACTATCACTACCTTACTTCTAAAATCCTAGCTGAATCTATTGAAATAATGTTTTCTCTACATAAAAAAATAGCAACAACAGCTGTGGTTTCTTACACGTCACATCCTTTTGATCATCATTGCTCTTTTCATGTTATCAAATGTTTACATCTCCTTCACAAAACCACAATGATCCATAGCTATCAATTTAGGAAACATATTTGCCATTCCCAACTAATATAGACATAAACACTTTATAATCATGCTTTAAAATCAGAATGGGTCTATATGAAGCCAGATCTGAAGAATCATTACTTTATTTCAGTAATGCAGCCACCATTGCTTCCTTACAACAAGCTAGTACCCTCACCTTTTGAAATATTATTGAGTAATTTCACAGGTCTTTATTTATCACTTTCATCCTTCTTAACTTCTAAGTTTAAAGAGGAATAGGTATGTTCCCAGAGGCTTCCACGGTGATTGATTATACATCATTATTTTATTTAATCGATTCCTATCTTAGTGTTTAGTCTTAACTTTCTCTAACACTGGCATACCCAAGTCTTCCATAAATATTTTCATGCTTACTTTTTCTTGCTTTCCCATTCTGTTTTATACAAATTTTCATTAAGAAAATCCAAAATTTCACTAATACTTGTATAGGATCTCTAGTTATTGCTTTATTGCTGTGAGCTCCCTACGTTTGTCTACAAACCTGTCTAATTTCTGTTGTCATTGTCCTAAATGTTTTGTGGTCTAGAGTTGTTATCAAAAATAGTTGTAGAAAAGAAAACAACAGCACCCAAACATGGCTAAAACCAATAAAATGCGTAGAAGTTTTATTGAAGAGGCAAGCGCTTTCACAGATTCACTGTGTTTCATCAGACCAAATGTAACAAAACAACTCAACAGTTAAATAAAGAGCATCATCAATTGACCATTTAAAACATCCAATAGAAAGCGAGCACTGAGTCATACATTAAAACAACAGGATGTAATTTAAAGAGCCCCACAGCTTTTAGGATAGGTTTAATGGTAGTTCTGCCATTGATGCCTAGAAACGTATCCGCCTGCATAGTAATGATCAAAGAAAGTTCACGGCTTTCCATGTAGTTCCTAAAGTCACCCCCACGCTTGCCTTGAGTCAAAGTTTCAACAACCCTAAAACCAAAAATATGGTCACTGCCATATTCCATATAATGTTTGGCCAAAGCATTACGCTCATCAGAATTATGACGCAATACAAGTGCTCCCCTCATTCTTTTCATAAGGGATCTATTTGTCTTGCCTAAATAAGAAGCAAGTGCATACCCTGCATTTGGCCAAATAAATGAGATTTCTACTGCGGCAGTCAGCATTCACTTTAAAACATTACTCATGATGTGTGGTCGGGTGAACAAACGTCACTAATGGATCAATATGTGAGCAAAAATTACATCTCAAACAACGTCTCTTGCTAAAAGCTGATATAGGCTTCACACTTCCTGCTGGTGTATACTTCTTATAATACAGTTGCCTCTTTAATGACTTCTTATTTTTAAAAGTGAACCTTTGATGTTCACCTACAACATTCCAGATCTGGTCATTAAGCTGTAAAATGGACCAATTATTTTTCACATCCTCTATGATACTATTGACGTCACGTCACTAGTGTAAAACAGACACAGAAAGTGCTTCGTTTCTAGAGGCCATGGGAACATGCTCTGAATGTATGACATCGGAGGTAGATGTTTCGCTCCTATGTTTCCTATGCCTAACAGTGTCATGTATTGCATCGTCAACTTCCTTGTGACAATAGCTCCTATCCAAAAATTATAATCTCAAACCACACAGGTCATGTTCAAATAGTGCATCATTGTTGTTGAGCCTCAAGCGTCTCACACCCTGGATTTTAACTATATTTTTAAACACATGGCCAGGGTGCATGTTATTCCGTTGCAGCAATGTATTCTTCCTACAATCTTTTCTGTGTAAAGTGGTTGTGAGTCCACAGGAATCATTAACCATGATCTTAACATCCAAAAAATCCATTTCCCTATCTGACACTTTAGATGCAAAAGATAAAAAAATGCATTGTGTTCTGTATGAAACCAATCAATTCTTCCAATTGCTGGCATGTGCCATTCCAAATTAAAAAGAGTTCAACAGCTAAATCTTGAACTAAGTTTCAGTTATATACGCTTGCTGACTGACTATTTTAAACCTTTGGAAAAGGAACTTGTAGATACTGTTAACAAGAAATACACTGCACTGCTTGATCAGTATAAAGATGATTTTTTGATCAAGTTAGATGGGAATCATTGATGGGGTCTCGTCTTATGAACAGCAACTGAGGGTGCAAAAGTCCAAGAAATTATTAAGAGATACTACAGATTTCCAGTGAGGGAATGTCTTCACTTGGCCAAAAATTTCTGGGTCTACTGAATCTAGGAATACAGTTAAGAATACCCACAATATTAGAGAGACTGATGCACATACTACCAGTTCTGCTGCTTCTCAATCAGCAGTTGTAAGTGACATTAGTGTGAGAAGCGATGAAAGATCGGCTCTTAATAACACTTCTAATGTTCCGGCTTCTTCTCCTTTAAACTGAACCAATCCTTAGATGTGCGACCCAAGGTGCGCAACGTGATTGGTCCATTGGATACACTCCCTTTACCGTTACCCATCCGTCAGAAGGAAAGGTGACGCTACTCACGCTCATTGTGTCGGGGAAGAAAGCGACAGCGTCTTATGGACGATACACAAGTACAAACCATAAAAACAATGTGGACGAATGTGGTGAATCGGTAGTTTACATCTCCAGCAAACCGTTAACGAAAGCACAGTTACTGTTATTAGAATGGGGTCTGTCATTTATTCTGGCCCAACATTCTATTTTGAGTGAGACTATAGTGGATATTAAAATGTATGCTAGAAGCGTGATGCTCAAAACTATGCTTCAGCCTGTTAGTAATGATGCACTAGTAGGTCCGCAGTTCAAGAATCCTAGTTTGTTTCAACCTGTCTTGAACCTGGTATTGGAGATTTTTATGAAGAAATGTGAGCAGGACATTATGACTGTTTATAATACTGACCATAACAAAGTTTTTTTTAACTTAAAGGCTGAGGAGAGACAGGCGTTCTCTGAATTACAGAGGGACAATGATTTGATTATTAAATCTGCAGACAAGGGGGGCGCAATTGTTGTCATGGATGTTAACTTTTACCACAATAGTATTTTAGATTTATTGAGTGACAGCAATGTTTATGACAAAATTGATTTTAATACTGAGATTTTGTTGCATGAGAGAGTGAATGCAAGTATTTCTGATTGCTTTCAGAGTAAATTGATTTTGAAAGACCTTTATATCTATTTAACAGCTGAACATCCACTTGCCCCCCTTTTTCAGGGGCTGCCTAAGATACACAAATGCTTGACACATCCCCCTTTTAAATCAATTGTATCTGGGAAAGGGTGGATTACGGAACCTTTCTCTATATTTATAGAAAAGAAGCTGAGACCAGTGTTGAATGAAGAAACACAGCTGTTGAAAGATACACAGCAGTTTACGGATGGCCTGGTTGAGCACACTAAGGATGTGTGCTTCAATGGACAGTATCTTTTAGTGAGCCTCGATGTAGTGTCTTTGCTCACTTGCATACCTCGTGATCTGGGTATAAACATGGTTAAGGAGTTCTTGAGCTTTAACAGTGCATATGACTTGATCATTATTGATTTAATTTGTTCTTTTTTGAAGATTGTACTAGAGAACAATATTTTTATTTGTGATGATCAGTTGTTTTTGCAGAAGACTGGCTTAGCTATGGGCACTTGTGCCAATAGCTACACCAATGTGGTCATGGCTCAATGGGAGAGCACTTTTGTTTTTGGGTCTATTTATAGTCCACTTATTAAATTTTACAGGAGGTTTGTGGACGACCTCTTTTTAATTTGGGATGGCACATGCCAGCAACTGGAAGAATTTATTGGTTTCATACAGAACACAACACATTTTTTATCTTTTACAGCTAAAGTATCAGATAGGGAAATGGATTTCTTGGATGCTAAGATCATGGTTAATGATTCCTCTGGACTCACAACCACTTTACATAGAAAAGATTGTAGGAAGAATACATTGCTGCAATGGAATAGCATGCACCCTGGCCATGTGTTTAAAAACATAGTTAAATGCCAGGGTGAGAGACTCTTGAGGCTCAACAACAATGATGCACTATTTGAACATGACCTGCTTGGTTTGAGGTCTAAATTTTTGGATAGGGGCTATCGTCACAAGAAAGATGACGATGCAATACATGACACTGTTAGGCATAGGAAACGTAGGAGCTAAACATCTACCTCCGATGTCATACATTCAGAGCATGTTTCCATGGTCTCTAGAAACTAAGCACTTTCTATGTCTTTGTATTAAACTAGTGACATCAATAGTATCATAGAGGTTGTGAAAAATAATTGGTCCATTTTACAGCTTGATGACCAGATCTGGAATGTTGTAGGTGAACATCAGAGGTTCACTTTTAAAAATAAGAAGTCATTAAAGAGGCAACTGTGTTATAAGAAGTATACACCAGCAGGAAGTGTGAAGCCTATATCAGCTTTTAGCATGAGACGTTGTTTGAGATGTAATTTTTGCTCACATATTGATCCATTAGTGACTTTTGTTCACCCGACCACACATCATGAGTATTGTTTTAAAGTGAATGCTGTCTGCCGCAGTAGAAATCTCATTTATATGGCCAAATGCAGGGTATGCACTTGCTTCTTATTTAGGCAAGACAAATAGATCCCTTATGGAGAGAATGAGGGGAACACTTGTATTGTGTACATAATTTTGATGAGCATCATGCTTTGGCCAAACATTATATGGAATATGGCAGTGACCATATTTTTGGTTTTAGGGTTATTGAAACTTTGACTCAAGACAAGCGAGAGGATGACTTTAGGAACTACATGGAAAGCAGTCAACTTTCTTGGATCATTATTATGCAGGCCGGACAAGTTTCCAGGCATCAATGGCAGGACTTCCATTAATTCTATCCTAAAAGCTATGGGACTCTTTAAATGACATCCTGTTGTTTTTATGTATGACTCAGTGCTTGCTTTCTATTGGATGTTTTGAATGGTTAATTGATGATGCTCTTTATTTAACTGTTGAGTTGTTTTGTTACATTTGGTCTGATGAAACACAGTGAATTTGTGAAAGCGCTTACCTCTTCAATAAAACTGCTATGAATTTTATTGGTTTTAGCCATGTTTGGGTGCTGTTGTTTTCTTTTCTACATTGTGTTGTTGTCCACCAGCACCTTTTAGGACTATCTGTTTTCTACATCAAAAATAGTTATTTAACATTCCTCTCTTTTTACAGATACGTAGGAAAGTGCCAGTGCCTAATTTTCCTGTCACTACCTTGCATGTTTGTCTTAGTTTTTATTAGTGCATGATTTGATACATTTATTGGATGGATCTCATAGCTTTCTATTAAATACACATGATTCTATGAAAATATTTCTATCTGGGCTAGCCCAGATACTCTGTCTTGGGGAATAATATTTAAATTCTGAGCTCCTTTCCTGCTGAATCCAAAACCTTCATAACAAATAGCTTTATATATTTGTCTAGAAGTCTACCCTCTGTTAGTATATTTTACATTCTAGGTCCCTCTAGTATATTCACACAATTGCAAGTCAGGTTCCAGTCCCACCTATAAATATGCCCTGCTGAAAGCTTATTATTTCTTCCAAAAAAAAAAACCACAGTTCACAGGTCCAAACTACATTTAGTGGGACTTAGGACTTAGGATGCTTTACCGTTTTTCTACTTACCTACTAATTTCAGTTTGCTCCAAGCCATCTTTTGGAGCAACTCAATCTCCCAACACAGGGCTCTGGTTCAAATCCAAAGCACTCCTGATTCTTATAGTTAACTCCTATACATTTTTCCTGTCATTCAACCATCTTCTTTTGGACCAATGGTAAGGGTGTCATAGACAAAATCTTTCTATGAGATTTTTTTATTGTTATAATAATGAGAAACAGCATCAACCTCAGCTTGCTGGCTCATTCTTTGTTTGCTAAACTTTTTTTTTATTCCTCCGTATCCTAATCAGCATCCAAAAGCATCTTTGATCTTCCAGTAAACATATTCAGAAGACAGTTGGATATCACAACTTGAATCTCACATCTGATTCACAACATCCCCCACTTACTGAAATAAACTTACTTCTCTGCTTAGTATACAGCAAATAATCATTTTTCATACACTTTTTGGCATCCCCAATTTTTAATACTTTTTCCTTCTGTTACATATCTAGGTCTCAGATGTTTTCTAATGTTTACATTTGGAGCATACACATGGTGTGCCCTCTCAGCTAAATTTTGGTGTGGAAAAGTAATCCAGTTGCTTATCCATCTGTTCATGAAATTAATGCACTCCACTCCTAGTTTCTCTACTACAGCAGAGAATCACAGCTTTTTTCTGCATAGTCCTTCTTCTAAACTCCATTTTTGCAATAATGGAAATGTTACTTAGTCAGCCACTATCTTATAGGTTCATAGTTTCTCATAGAAGTACTAGGCTAGCTGCTCTTGCAGGCCATTTTAAGCCTAACCAGTATTCCTTTTTGTGCTTGAATTAACCTATCCCATTTGATTAGATATTGGCCTTACACATCCTATAGTCGATAATTATGTATTATTCCTAATGGGGATAAGTGGGATCATACCATAGATAATTTGAGGGGATCTGTACATGGAATAAAGCATTTAGGAGCTGCCATTAGTAGTACAGAGGAAGTCCTGGGGTAAATTTTCTGTTTCCCATCCATAGATCCAAGTTGCACTTGAATATGGACAAGGATGAACTTTGTTTTATGTGAATGGGGAGTCTGTTCCAGAGCAGCAATATCTGCTATTAGAAATACCTGTCCCCCCAAACCATAATGCTGATGTCGCAGAAGAGATTTAGAGACACAGATAGAGTATTTCTGATGCCATTTGACTTGTTGATGTGTGGTAAATTCATTATCAATGGTTCAGAAGATGCCTTTTATGTCAGACACAGGTCACCTTTTAGCAGTCTAAGATACCGAGTATACTGCCATGGCATTCATTCTGTCCATGCAGGACATGTTGTTTAGACCTTGTATCCTTTTAATAAGGTATCTCTGTGGGTGTTCCATTTGTTACAGTTGTTTGCACAGATACATGCCAAATGGGCATTATATTCAATGACTGGCCTAATGAAGACTGAGTAAAGGGGTACAATTACATCCTAGACCTAGACCCAATCCCTTTGTCTATAAGCTTCTTGAAGTGCACTGGTTTAAAGGTTTGTTCTAAAAGTTTACTACAAAAGTTATGAGTCTGTATTTAAGTGGCAAATATCTTCAATAACTGTATTAAATAAATAAGGGCTATAACACATATAGACCCCTCAAATGAGTATTCTAAATGTTTTGTCCCACAACTTTACAAACTGTCAAAATTATAGGTTCATAGGTAGGTACAAGGCTATCGGCCCAAGGGCCTATGTAAGCCTACCCAACAAGGTTCCCTGGCTTACGTCACCCAAGAAAGTTATTTTCCTGTGCCACTGTCGAGCAGAGACAAAGAAGTGATCCCTGGGGTGTATTTCCCATTTCCCATCCACTCATCAAGATTTTTCTTGAAGAGTGTTAATGAAGGAATTTGCTTGACATAGATGGGTAGCCTGTTCCAGAGTACGGGAAGTCTCTGGGACAGGAATCTATCCCTCCAGCATGTCCTGTTTATTGTGGTGACAAGGTTTAGGTCCCTAGAGCATGTAGCTCAGAGGGTTTGGGATTTCTTTAGGTGTAGCATGTTCAACAGCTCTGGGTTTGACATAGCTTTATATGTTAGGCAGAGATCACTTTGGAGTAGGCGATATGCTACGGAGTAAAGCTGGAGTTTTTTGAGGCGGTCAGTGTAGGACATTTGTGTGAGGCCAGTAATCCTCTTTGTGAGGTACTTCTGTGGCCTTTCCAGCTGCTGCAGATATCTTGTGAGGTACATTCCAAAAGGGGCTTTGTACTCTATAATGTGTCTAATGAGTGCCGAGTAGAGGGGAACAATGACCTCTTTTTTCCTGGATGAGAACCCTTTTATGATGAGGTGTGCCACGTAGAAGGACTTCCTGACTACTGTGGTGATGTGACTATCAAAGGAGAGACTACTGTCCACCTGGTCCCAAGGTCTCTTAACTTATGATTTGTTTTTAATCTGGCAAACATATATTTTAATTCCACTAAATTCAGCACATTTAAACAAATCTGGAAATTATGACCTACAGAATATTATCTCATGCACAAATTCACTACTGCTGCATCTTCCATACCTACCACATTCACAAACAGTGTTTACTATACAGTTTCTTGTTCTCCTCCCACATTACAGAAACTCTTAGTGTTGTTTTGCAAGGCTTGTACAAGGTCCTTTTCATATACTTGGGAAAAAAGCATCTAAAAGAGGATGAAGTAGAGGTACGAACACACTGGGTTTCCTAAAATATAATTTCTGAATCACTATGAAACTTTAATATAAGCATCACATTCCTTAGAAAAAGCTTAAGAGGTAAAATAGTGTCACAAAAATCACCTTTTGACGATGGCATTGATGAAAGTTCTTTCTTAAACAGAGATATTTGTTGTGCAGTCAGTTCAACACAGGAAATGTTCCACACTAAAGAGTTTTTGTCTGATCTCACAACTTTTTGATTGTGGGTGCACGAACAGGTCGGTTGATAGTTTGTGACATTTCCTCCCACGACTCTGGGAGCATTTCATAGCAGGAGTGTCTCTGATGGGTAGAGGCAATGATGGAAAAACCGACCGATCATTCAAAGCAGGAAGTGACGGTATTTTCCTATGAACATCCGAACCCAGTGTCAGGGCTTTACTACTGACCACTCCACCTGGAACAGCAATAGTATGAGCGGTATTAGCAGGAGCACTGACATTAGCTGTAGAGGCTACATGTTTTATGTGACACTATTTTAGATCTTAAGCTTTATCTAAGGAATGTGATACTTAAATTAATGTTTATGGTGATTTAGAAATGAGTTATTTTAGGAAACCCAGTGTGTTTGTACCTCCACTTCATCCTCTTTTAAATACTTTTTCCAAAATATATGAAAAGGACCTTTTACAAGCCTTGAAAAACAATACTAAGAGGTTCTGTAATCTGTCATATGATGAGTTTTTATAGGTTCATAGGTTGGTACTAAGCTATCGGCCCTAGGGCCTATACAAGCCTAGCCATAATAATTCCCTGGCTATTTCTTCCCACACTATTTACTTCCCTGGACCCCTGTCTAGCAGGGCGACTGACGTGATCCCCGGGGTGAATTTCCTTTCTCCCATCCAATCGTCAAGGTTCCTCTTGAAGAGGGCCAAAGAGGAGCTCTGCTTCACATGTATGGGCAGTCTATCCCAGAGTCTGGGGAGTCTCTGGGTCAGGAACCTATCCCTCCAGCATGTTTTGTTTATTGTGATGACAAGGTTTAGATCCCTGGAGCATGTGGCTCTGAGGGAGTGGGATTTCTTTAAGTGTAGCATGTCCAACAGCTCTGGGTTTGACATGGCCTTGTATGTTAAGCAGAGATCGCCTCTGAGTAGACGATATGCGACAGTGTATAGCTTTAGCTTTTTTAAGGTGGTCAGCATAGGGCATCTGATTTAGGCCTGTGATTATTTTAGTGAGGTATTTCTGCAGCCATTCCAGTTGTTGCAGATGTCTTGAGAGGTACATACCAAATGGGGCGTTGTATTCTATAATGGGTCTAATGAGGGATGAGTACAGTGGGACAATGACCTCCTTTTTTCTGCATGAAAAGCCCTTAGTGATGAGGTGTGCCACATAGAAGGATTTCCTGACTGTTGTGGCAATGTGGTTATCGAAGGTGAGACCATTGTCCACCTGTGTCCCTAAGTCTCTTATCACATTTTCGGTGTTTAGTGTACTGCCACCTATGTGGTAATTCACGGGTACATGTTTTTTCCAAAGGGGATAACTATACATTTCTTGGCATTGAGCTTGATCCCATGGCTCTGGCACCAAGCATCTGTTTCTGTAAAGCCCTTTTGTAAAGTATCCACATCATTTAGGGATTCAATAATGGCTCCCAGTTTGCAGTCATCTGTGAACTTTGTTAGCCAAAGTCCCTTAGTGTTGGCCTGTACTTCAGAGAAGTAGATGCCAAACAAGAGCGGTCCCAGGACTGAACCCTGAGGTACTCCACTTGTTACATGTCTGGAGCTGGATATGGAGTCAGCTACTTTTACAGAGTGGGTTCTGTCAGTAAGCCAGTTGCCAACCCATCGAGTGACTTAGGGATTAATGCCCAGCTTAGTAAGTCTATCTATGATTCCAGAGTGGGGAATGGTGTCAAAGGCCTTGACGAGGTCCAGATAGGCTGTGTGGACTGCCTTACCCTCGTCCACGCCTCTGGAAACTGATTTGAAGAAGTCAATCAGGTTCAGGAGACAAGATCGGCCCTTCACAAACCCAAACTGGGTGGGGTCCAGTGTTTGAAGGTTGCCAATGTCTTTGTTTATAAGTTCCATGATAATACGTTCCATGGCCTTGCAGATCAGGCTCGTCAGACTGATGGGGTGGTAGTTCCTGGGATCCAAGGTGGATCCTCCCTTGTGCAGTGGGATAACTGTAGCTGTGCGCCACTCAGTGGGCACAAAGCCAGAGGTGAGGCTATGATTAAACATGATACTTAGGTAAGGTGCCAGTTCATTTTGTAGTTCATGTAATACACAGCCAGGGATGTCATCTGGTCCCATGGATGCTGTATTCTTAGCTTTGGAGAGTGCGTTTTTTACCTGTGTGGCAGTTATTACCAGAATTTGGCAATCTTATAGTATGGAGATGGGCTGTTTAGGGGGTGAGAGGGAGGTGAAGTTGGCACTGAATTGATCTGCCAGGATACTGGCAATATCCTTGGGATCAGTATATTTAATGCCATTCTGTTGTAGCTCAGAACAAATCTGAGCATTGCCATTTAGATTCTTGACATAGTAATAGAATGCCTTGTGATTGTCTTTGGAATCTTTGGCAATTTTATTTTCATAACTAGCTTTGGAGGATTTTATGAGGGATCTCAGCTTCTTACTGAGGCTGGTAAGGGAGATTTTTTGCATCCTGGGATTTTCCTCTTTTCTGCAACAGTTTCTTCCTTTTGTTATAAAGTTTGTTTATGGCAGGGGACCACCAGATTGGCTTCCTGTTTTTGGAGGAGAGCATCTTGGTACTATTTGGGATGGCATGATTCAAGCATGAGTGGATGTGCTCGTACAGTGCCTTAGTGTAGGATTCAGCAGTCGAACTTTCAGTTCCCATCTGCATGGGTGTCATGAAGTTTGTCACTTCTGATTTAAGTAATATGAAGTTAGCTTTGGAGATGTTTTTTATGGAGGTTTCCTTACTGGGGGGTGGGGGTGGGATGTGGATGTTAAGGGTGATTAGCTTATGGTCAGACCTGACCAACAAGGGGGTGACCATACGTGTGGAGCATCGATTTTCCATGTTGGTAATGACCAGGTCTAGGATATTGGAGCCCCTGGTGGGACTATCGATTAGTTGATCCAGGGCATGGGAATTTATGAATTCCAAGAACCGTTGGGCAAAGGTGTTGGTACATGAGTAGTTTTCCCAGTTAATGGCAGGGTAGTTGAAATCACCCAGTATTAGGGTGTTTGGTTGTATCTTAATATTTTCCAGTATGTTTAGAAAGGTGTAGTGAGAATCTTGGGGCATGGTGGAGATCTGTGGCAAGCTAAAATTTGGATTGCAGTCTTACCTAGTGTTAAGTTGCACCTGGAGAATTTCAGACACATTGTGTTGGGCAACTAGCCTAGTGGTGTGAACATCCTTGGTGAATATGGACACTCCTCCACCTTTAGTGTTTTGGTCCTGGTTTGGTGGCCGAAAAGTGTGGTAAGAGTTGTAGCCTGGTATTGCAGGGGTGCTCTCTGGAGCCTTGAACCAGGTCTCAGTTACTGCACAGATATCGATGTTCGCCATTTTTAGGAATGCATCGAGAGAGTGCATTTTGAGGTTTAGACTTCTAGCATTGAGTAGCATTACCTTCAGAATTTGCATGCTAGTACCTGTTACGGTGGTGGTTTTTTCCTTTGAACTTTGCCTAAAAAGGCACTATAGGGGTGGCAAGAGCCTTAGCCAGTAACCTGAATACTAGAGGCGACAGGTGCAGACCATCTCTGGCAAAGCATCGCGGTCTGTCGATCATGTCGTCCCAGACAGACAGATACTGGATCCCCTTTGAATGACACCAGAAGCTTAGCCAATTGTTGAAGTCAATCATTTTGTCCTTATATTGTGGTATCATTTTGGGTGAAGGCAGGATGCTACTCAGGGCTAGGGTCATACCTGCCTGGGCCACATGATCCGAGAGCTCTTCCATGTCTCTTTTTATGTAGTCCAGGGAGGTACGTCTCAAGTCATTCACTCCAACATGAACAATGACAGAGTCATATTTGTACTTGTTGTGGAGTGATTCGAGTGCATGCGTTATGTGGCAGATCCTGGCACCCGACAGGCAGCTGAATGGAATTTTCTCCTTGTTCAGCCTGGTGAGTGGGATATCATGACTATAGAGTCACCTATGACTAAAGTGTTAGGTACAACAACAAGGCACAGGAAACTAATAAAAACAAAAAAACAAGTCCCAACCACAATAGAGTCCACACACGACGTTTAATAAATCCTCACAAAAATGAACTTAAAGCGCTTTTCGTCTGCCCACAATGCAGACTTCATCAGAAGTAATTGTCACAAATCATAAATCATTTAAATAGTCACAAGCACCAAAAACGCGGGATAATTAAATCATTGACCATTTAAAGAAACATTTAAAGATATACTAACATATAAACAAGCTGAAACATGACTAGTGTTTAAACTATTATTGCAGCTTTTTATAAAAATATTTTACTTTTTAAATCTCCATCTAAAAACCATAAAGAAAAACTAAAACATGTCTTAATAATAAGGGTATGAAAAGCAATTCCACATAAAACAAGACTTTAGAGCAGGCCTTTTACCTCTGCAGACTCCTGTTTGAGAATACTGCTAATGGAATTAATCTCATTTAAACCAGGAACATTACTTGTGTCTAATTTAATTTTCCACTTGAGTTCTAGCTCTTCCAATTTAAGGGTGAAAGGCCCTCCTCTGATGTTGTCTCAACTCTATCGATAGCTAAAAATTTAAACTTGTGATTATTGTTTGAGTGAATGTGTTTAGCCAGGGCATTGTCAAGCTTATTGCGACTTATAGCATACAAGTGTTCGTACATCCTATCCCGGAGCCTGCGCTCCGTTTTCCCTACATAAAATGCAGGGCAATGGGTACATCTAGCTAAATAGACTATACCTTTAGAGTTACAGTTAAATCTTTCCTTTAATCTGTATTTGTAACCAAGCACTGAAAATGAGTTAGTCGTATCAACATATTTGCAAAAATTACAGTTCTCACATTTGGACATTGCACCTGTTCTAAGGGGTTTAGAATATTGCTTTTCTAATAAGTCCTTAAGATTCTTACCCCGTTTGAAAACTATATTTGGAGAGTTACCAAATTTGTCAAATAAGTACTGGTTACATCTGAACAATTCCCAATTTTTCTTAATTATTTTCACACAAAGGGTACCATGAACACTGAATATGGTTATAAAACCACAACATTGCGATTGACTCTTGTGTGAAAGTGCAACACTATGTGTAGGTGACACTGAAGTGTCAGAAAGTTGCAAACTTACTCCTTCAAAACCTCTAGGAGCCAGTATCGGCTTAAATATAAGCCTTTCTCTCTTGTGATTGACTTCCTCTATTAGTGCTTCCAACAAAGACATGGGATAGCCCCGATGAAGAAACAGCTTTTTCAAAAACTGATATCCGGGATAGGATGTATGAACACTTGTATGCTATAAGTCGCAATAAGCTTGACAATCACTCAAACAATAATCACAAGTTTAAATTTTTAGCTATTGATAGAGTTGAGCACAACATCAGAGGGGGACCTTTCACCCTTAAATTGGAAGAGCTAGAACTCAAGTGGCAAATTAAATTAGATGCAAGTAATGTTCCTGGTTTAAATGACATTAATTCCATTGGCAGTATTCTTAAACTGAAGAGTCTGCAGAGGTAAAAGGCCTGCTCTAAAGTCTTGTTTTATGTGGAATTGCTTTTCAGACCCTTATTATTAAGACATGTTTTAGTTTTTATTTATGGTTTTTAGATGGAGATTTAAAAAGTAAAATATTTTTATAAAAAGCTGTAATAGTAGTTTAAACACTAGTCATGTTTCAGCTTTTTTATATGTTAGTATATCTTTAAATGTTTCTTTAAATGGTCAGTGATTTAATTATCCCACATTTTTGGTGCTAGTGACTATTTAAATGATTTATGATTTGTGACAATTACTTCTGATAAAGTCTACATTGTGGGCAGACGAAAAGTGCTTTAAAGTTCATTTTTGTGAGGATTTATTAAACGTTGTGTGTGGACTCTACTGTGGTTGGGACTTGTTTTTTTTTTAAAGTGTTAGGTATGCTGTTTTGCCTTAGGGGCTGCTGCTGGGTGACACACTGGTGTTGTGAGCTATGTGACACTTTGGTTGTGATTGGTGTTTGTTTGCATTTCAGCTTCGGAGGACCTTGTTGCTTGGGCAGGTTACAGTTAAGGGCCTCCGCATATGTGGATTTAATGTTATTAAATGTTTGGCTATGAAACAGCTACAATAATCTAATGATATAGTCCATAACACCTGCCGATAAAGGAGGGGCCATTGTTATATTGGATACAAATACTTATTTGAATAGTAAGTATGAATTTTTATCTGATACTACTACTTACTGTACTATTAATCATATAGAAGTCAATAGTCTGATTTAGAGGGTGCATGATGATCTATATGATTGCCTTATGAGTAAATATATCACTAAGGAATTGTTTGATTTTTTTCTAATACAGCATCCCTTGATACTTAAAATGTATGGATTATCTAAGATGCATAAGAACCCTACATCACCAGCCACGAGACCTATTGTCTCTGGGAGGGGTGGTTGACTGGGTCAATATCTATTTATATTGAGAAAATGCTGTGACCTGTGCTGAAAAAAATGCTCACACAGCTTTATGTGATACTAAGCACTTGTTACAATCTCTCTATGAAAGTGTTGAAGCAACACCCTTAGTTGAAAATGCTATTTTGGTCACGTTAAATGTAACATCCCTTTTCACAGTTATTCCCAATGTCGTGGGTATAGGGTTTATTAAATCATATATTTCTGATTATAGTAACCACTAGGATGGACAGATACATTTGATATGTATGCTCTTAGAGAATGATTTACAAAAATATTTTTTTTGTCTTTGGAGACAATTATTGGCAGAAATTGGTGTAGCTACATCCTGTGCCAATAGCTATCTCAATACGGTCATGGCACAATGGGAAACCTCTTTGGTTTTGAATGGGCACCCCCATACAGATTATATTGGATAGTATAAATGTTTTGTTGATGATATTTTTTTGCTGTGGTTTGGCCCCTCACATGAATTTGTTTATTTAATATCTAAATTCATCTACCACATGTTTAAGCTTTATTATGAAGGCATCCAGACAAGCAATAGACTTCTTAGATGTAAGTATATACAATAATGCTGATGGAAGGTTCTATTCTAGGCTGCTTAGGAAATCTTGTAGAAGGAATAATATCCTACACAGAAACAGCATGCATCCTAATGATATATATTATAGTATAATGAAAGGACTAGGGATGAAACTATCAACACTCACTTGCGATGATTCTGAGTTTCAGGTTGCCTTTCAGATTTTAAATCTGAATTCTTATGCAGGGTTACTCTGTACATGAGGTGAATGAACATCTAGCACCAGCTAATTTTGTTAGGAATGGCAGAGCTAACTCATATTATTCTTGCTAGACTGCCACAATGAAAGTTCTTTGAGAGTTAAGACATCAGAACTTGGGCATTTCTTTAACATACTAATCTGATATATATATTTAATTTGTAATATTCTTAAAAAGAATTGGTCCATATTAACTGCAGATGATAAGATACATGATATAGTTGGTTTGAGACTGAGGTTTTGTTTTAAAAATAAAAAATCTTTGAGACACATGTTATAAGGATGATAATAATAGGAAAGTTAAAGTGAAATAATGTGTTGGTACTTTTGCATGCATGTCTTGCAACTTTTGTATGTATATAGCTAATAGTAATGTATTTAGACATCTGGATACAGGCAGAGAATTTAGATTCAATCTATATGCTGATTGCTCTAGTTGTAATGTAGTATATTTAGCTGTTTGTAAAATATGTACATCATTTTATGCAGGTAAGATAAACTGCTCTCTTAGAAAGTGGATTTGTGAGCATACCTACGATATTAGAAGATCAGATGACAGAAATGTTCTTACTAAACATATTAAAGTGTTTGCTGCAACATATTTGTTTACTTTTTGGTTTTGCAAATACATACTGAAGGTATGAGATTACAGGATTTAACTAATTGCACTGAACTTTGAGAGCTACGATGGACTGTTTTACTGAAAGCAGAAGGGGACACAGACTTAATGAAGCAGTTTCTTTGAAACCGTATCTTAAACCAGGCCCACTTTTTAAGTGATTTAATTGGTTTTCTTGTATCATTATGAGTGATTTTATTGGCTACCTTGTATTTGCCAAGCGACTTAATGAATTGGTTTCTTTAAAGCCATATCTTAAAGCACAACCAATTTTAAGTGATTTTACTGGTTACTTTGTTTTGTTTGGAGTGATTTCGCTGGCTACTTTGTTTTCTCCAAGTGATTTTATCAGATATTTTGATTCTATAGAATTGTATTTAAATAATGCGTTTTTAAGTTTAATTTTATATGACCTGAAGAAGTGTCGGAAATACGTGAAAGAGCTTATCCTTTGTAATAAATTGTCTATGCACCTTCACTGTGTTGTGGCCTCCTCTGAATTTGATTTACAGCCTGAATTAAATCCTGAGCCAGACACAGTAAACTACTCCTATCCAAAGAAATCTGAGGAGGAGCAGACACGTGCTTGGTTTTCAGTTTAACACCTTTGTTAAATTATCACTTATGAGTGACATACATGGGCAAACATACAATAACAGAAAAGAAAACAAACCACTTTAAAATTTTCCATTTAAATACAATATGGATCACATATATTTTCTTTGCTACTATCATCAGTCCAACACTGCAAAAAAATGTTGAATTCCTGCCTTCCCTTAAACTTCACTCATCCTCTTCCTGAACATTATTACACATGTATTGTTCCCCCAATTTCCATTTAATTCTATGTAATTTGCTCCTTCCCTTTTTAAAGATCCTTTTTCCAGTTCTTTTATCTCTTGTATAATATCAAATACCTCAAATACAGTTGGTGTAGACTTTGATTTCCATTTTCTAGTAATTGTTTTTTTCTTTTTTGGCAGCCAACAGAATTAAACTTAATAAGGCCTGACTATGTCTAGGCAATTTAAATCCTGTATCTCAGCTCAGAACAATCACTTCCTTACTTATAGCCATTTGCTCACCCAATATTTCAGATAGAGTACTCTGCAGGGAATTTTTAAAATCTGCCAAATTATTATACTCTCAAAACTTTTAGTTATGTACTTACCATAACGATAGATGTATGTGATCCATCTCGCCTACATTCATTACTGACGGGTTCGGAGCCGAGAATCGGCTCCGACTCAGCCACTATAACTAGCACGAAGTCTCTCATTGGCTGGGCTAACCCTGTATCCCAGGATGCATCACGTCCAAACCCCCAGATCTTGTTTGCCCCAACATGATTCTCCCACATACACCAAACCACAAAGATAAATAAGTAAGAGGAGAGAAAAAATAATATCCTCATAGAAATCAGGATACAGGTTTCCTCCAAGTCCAACAGGTGGGGGGAAAGGAGGGCGGGTACGTAAGAATGTAGGCGAGATGGATCACATACATCTATTGTTATGGTAAGTATATAACTAAAAGATGTAATGTGATCCTATCTCGCCTACATTCATTACTGATGGGACAGCGTCCCTAGCACCTACATCCTGGGAGGCTCACTGGAAAACACTCCTGAGCACTGTGGAACCAAAGGAAGCCTGACCTCTAGAGGCCACGTCCAGTTTGTAATGAGAAATAAAGGTATGCGGAGAAGTCCAAGTAGCCGCTGCACATATCTCATCTATGGATAATCTAGCATGAAAGGCCACTGAAGTTGACATAGCCCTGGTAGAATGCGCCCTAACTGGAAAGGGAAGATCCTTATCTGCTAATGCATAAATAAATGAGATGCAGTCTCTAATCCACTTAGCTATGCTGCCCTTAGTTACACATATGCCCATTCTATTGTCCGAAAAAGACACAAACAACTGATCTGATTTTTTCTCCTGTTGTGTCCTATTTAAGTAAAACCTCAGTTGTCTATGCACATCCAACTGGTGCAATTTCTATTCCGCTTTGTTGGAGAACCTTGGGAAAAAGACCGGAAGCTCAATAGACTGGTGCAGACAAAGGGCAGAAGAGACCTTAGGGAGAAAGGAAGGATTAAGTCGCAGCGATACTCCGTCCTTATGAAAAATTAAATAAGGAGGTTTAGCAGAAAGAGCTTGAAGCTCTGATACTCTTCTGGCTGAAGTTATGGCTACCAAGAAGGCAGTCTTCCATGACAGAAATTTCAATTTGCAGGAGGCTGCCGGCTCAAAGGGAGAGGACGTCAAAGCTCTGAGCACCACATCTAAATCCCATGGCATAACTGGCTGCGAAACCGGAGGGCGCAGCAGCCAGGCTCCTTTCAGAAAGGCTTTACACAGCTTATGGCCCATAAGGGAAGGCTCATGTGCAACATGATAATTGGAGATTGCTGCCAACTGAATCTTTATGGTGGAAATGGCCGAACCTTGTCTAAAGAGTGCAGCTAAGAAATCTAACACCGCGGACACCGGTGCTGTAAGGGGGTCCAGATCACATTGCTGAGCCCAAATTGCAAATCTCTTCCATTTACTAGAGTATATTTTCCTAGTAGAAGACTTGTGGGAGGAAGACAGAATATGAACTACTTCCGGGGTAAAAATATGCTGTCTGACTAAGGTCAGAAGTGGAGGAGCCAAGCAGCGAGCTTGAGAGTTCATAGGGATGGATGGTGCTGCCTTGACTGATGAGTCAATAGGTCTGGAGCTGGGTCCAGAATCCAAGGGCCATCCACTGCATACTTCCGAAGGAAGGGGAACCAAACTTGACGGGGCCAGTGTGGTGTGATCAAAATCATTTTGCTTCCCAAGCAGGAGGCCTTCTGAATCACTCTGGGTAGTAGAGGGACTGGCGGGAAGGCGTAGAGCAAACCGGAGGGCCAATTGTGGACTAGAGCATCCCTGGGAGACTCCCCCTGTGGGGGGATCAGAGTGAAAAAATTGCTGCACTTTGCATTTAGGGGACTGGCAAAGAGGTTGCAGCAGGGGAGACCCCACTTGGAGAAGATCTGCGCAGCCACTCTGTCGTTCAGGGACCACTCGTGAGGCATCAGAATAGCTCTGCTCAGCCTGTGTGCTATCACATTGGACTTCCCCGGAATTTGCATTGCCACTAGAAAGAGCTGGGAAGTGATCGCCCAATTCCACACTCTCATGGCCTCTCTGCAAAGGGGGTAGGACTTGGTTCCTCCCTGCTTGTTCAGATACCAGACAACCGACATATTGTCAGGGAGAATCGCAATAGTTCCCTTGGGAAGAGAGCTGTGAAGTGCCTGCAACACTAGAAACACCGCTCTCATCTCTATAACATTGATATGCAAGTGAACCTCATGGTCTTGCCACGTACCTTGGACCGTCTCGCCCAGATAATGCCCCCCCACCCTATCTGGGAGGCGTCCGTGGTTACTGTGGCAATAGGGGACGGGGGGACTCAAGGGTCTCCCTTGGTCCAGATTGGAGGAGAGAAGCCACCAACACAGATCTTGCCGGCATCTCTCCGTGATGAGGATCGGGTGGGACAAGGGGCATTCCTTATATGACCACTGGGCCGAAAGGAGCCACTGAAGTATTCGCATGTGTAACCTGGCCAGGGGAACTAAGAGAATGGTAGCCGCCATTGACCCCAACAACTGAAGAACCCTCTTGGCTTGGGCTTTTCTGCAGGGTAGTAAAGCCAGGACTTGGGCCTGTTATACTATTATTCTCTCCGTCGGTAGAAAGGCTCTCATCTCTACACAGTCTAGCTCTGCGCTGATAAAGGCAATACACTGTGATGGCAGTAATACAGACTTTACCCAATTGAATGAAATCCCTAGAAAATGGCCCAATTTGACAGTAGCGTTCATGGCTTGAACAAGTAGATGCCTGGTGGGGGTGGTGAGGAGCCAGTCGTCTAGATAAGGAAACACCTGGAATCCTAGACATCTCAGGTGAGCTGTCACCACTGCCAGACACTTGGTGAACACCCTGGGGGTTATGGTGAGACCAAAGGGCAGGGCCCGGAATTGAAAATGAGTGGCTCCCAGCCGGAAGCGTAAATGATTCCTGGAAACCTTGTTTATCTTGATGTGATAATAGGCAGCCTTGAGGTCGAGGGCGCACATCCACACTCCTTTTTCCAGCAATGGGAAAATGGATTGCAAAGTGACCATTCGGAACTTGGACTTCTTTACAAAGCGGTTTAAACAGCTGAGATCCAGAATGGGTCTCAAGTCCCCTGTTCTTTTCGGCACCAAAAATAACCTTGAGTAAGTTCCTAATCCGATCTGGTCTGTGGGGACTGGTTGGATGACTCCTTTTTCTAGCAGCTTTGAAACCTCTATAGCCCCCTGATCCCGCTGACTGGGTGGAACGTCTGGGATTTTCCTTGACGGAGGGGGGGGAGGATGAAAAAGGGGAATGGTGTAACCTCCGGTGATGATACGAAGCACCCATCGATCCTGAGTGATGGACTCCCAGGCCTGAAGATGCTCCGAAAAACAACCCCCGACTGGCTCCAGAGACGCACAGTCAGGTAATCCCTCAGGGACGTTGGTAGGAGGAACCACGAAAGGACTCGCAGTCTCCTGTATTGCGGGGGCCTTCACAGCCTCTAGAGCGACGTCTTCCATTAAAATTCCCCCCTCCTCTGCCCCTGGAGGGGGGGGGTCACTCTGATGGGCAGGGGAAGACTTTTGAGATTTTCTGAACCACATTTTCCCTCCCCTCTGAGCCTTGGGATAAGGCCTAGTGGGAAGTGAAAAACGGGCCCCAACGGCAGACAAAGTCTTACCCTCCTGCTCTAGTGAGGGTGTCTTTCACTTTGAGTCCAAAAAGGGAGGACCCATCGAATGGGGCATCCGTGAAAGAAGACTTGAAAGCCTCCGCAAAATGACACAAGCGCATCCAAGCTTGCCTCCTAAGGGCTACACCCAAACTCGCTGCCCTACCCGCCCCTTCGGCTGCATAAAATATGAGCCTCATGGACGAGTTGACGATGGAAGAAAGGGTAGACAGCTGGGCGTTAACAGACTGGGCCAACGCCTCAGGCAGGTTACCGACAGGGTATCTCCCAACTCCTTTATGAGATCCCTTTGGAGCCGCGTAAAATGACACAAGTAATTCAGCGACCGTAAGATAAAGGTCGCTGAAGACAGGGTATGCTTCCCATACCTATCCATACTCCTAGACTCCTTATTAGGAGGATGGATGGAGGCAGAAGCCTCAGCCACGTCCTGCTGGGTGGCGGACGCCACCACCATGGCATCTACAGGTACTCCCTTGGTCAGAAATTATTTTCCAGGCAGCGCAGATAAAAACTTATTGGGGTGGCTAGGAATTGGCTCCACAGAGTCAGGGTGTTCCCACACCCTTCGTCAAATAAGATCCAATAATTCATCGAAGGGTGGAGACACCCAGGAGGTGGAAGGCTGGGCTCCGAAGGCCTTGAGGAAGACTGACTCCTCCTCAGAAGGGTTTTTGGAAGGCCAGTTGCCCCGCTGTCTCAAGATCTCCAGGATATCAGAAAATGAGACATCATGCGAGGACAACTTCGGGGACCCTTCTGCATCATCGAGGTCGGTGTCGAGGTGACAGACTCATTTGGGGAGTCTACGTGCTTCTTCTTACATAACTTCTTTCTGGGAGGTTCTTCAGGGACAGACTCTGAAAGGCCCTCAGAAAGTAGGGGACTACACATGGAGGTGTCCTCAGGCCCAGGAGCCCCGCTGTCCAGAGATAGGGGGCACCAGAAGCTCTAGTCGCAGCGTCTAGGGAAGGAGTTGCTGATTCAGGTGAAGTCACGATGGACTTAGCCAGCGCCCTCCTCATAGCCTCGAAGGCAGGTCCACCAGAATCGGATGAAAAACCCGCCTCCGAGACCATGACCGGAGTCGGGGTACCCCTAGCCAAAGCATCAAGGGGCAGACTCGGAGCCACAGTCTGAAGCCCCGATGTATCCCCCTCGGGTCCGACTGAGGACACCCGAGTACCAAAACCTGTAGACGGAATGGAAAAGGTTGCAGCCGATGTCGGATCCGAAAGGCTTGCGGGAGGTTTCGGAGCCGACCCAGGGACTTCACTCGATTCGGCAGACTCCAGCTCCGACGACACCGAGGTTGTCGGAAGAGGAAGAAATGGAACCGATATAGTAGCTGGCTCCGGAGCCGATTGGGCTGGAGCCGAAAATAATTTAGTTAACACTGGCGACTGGAGGAGCCTCTGGAACACCCTATCGACATCCGAATCCGAGAGCCTGGAGGACTTGGAGGAGACAGACGGGGGCCGAGAAATCTTCTCAGTCGGAACCGAGATAAAGGTAGGGGAACGACTCCGAATCGGCTCCAAAAGGATCGGAGCCAAAGTAGGCTTTTGGACTAACGCAACCTCCTTCGGCGCCGACGACCGTGGAGTCGAAGAAGCCGACCCCGCAATAGACAATACTTCCTGCGGCTCCGAGACCAGTGGAACCGAGGAAGGAGACATAGCCTTTGATGGTGCTTCCTGTGGCGCCGAGACCAGTGGAGCCGAGGAAAGAGAAGTAGTCTTAGATCTTTTCTCCGGAGGCTCCGAAGAACTAGATGGAGCCGGAAACTTCATTTTTGACTCTGATCTTGGTTTCTCAGAGGGAGGAGAGGAAGCCAAAGTTTCCTCAAATGAGGGTTTAATCAAACCCTTGAGGATAAGTTTATTTTTTCTCTCCTGTAACACCCTGGCAGAGAAAGCATGACACACACTGCAGGATTCCTGCAAGTGTATGGCACCGAGACAATATACACAGTTAGCGTGTCCATCAGTTAGCGACATTTTCTAAGCACATTTAGCACATTTCTTAAAGCCAGATGGCTTATGTTCTTTAGGTTCCTTGCCCGACATAAGGAACAATCAACAAGCAGCAACAATATTCAAAAAAAAAGAACAATCACAAGCACACTCACAACACAAGGTAGGGAGGGGGGGAGGCTCTAACTTAAACACCCGTACAACAACCACTCAAGATAGGGCAAAGGCCCTCTAACTGAAACGGGCCTAGCCCGCCAAACAGAAGGATTACCAACCACAAACACAATCAGACACAACCAAGGATACAATAGACAACGTAGCTATTAGAATGGCTTTTGATATAATAATACTCAACGTTCTAAATTGAAAAGACAAAGAAAGGGTACTTAGCCACAGCCAAGTCGAGACCACGTTGTTACTCTAGGAGCAGCAAACGAGATCTGGGGGTTTGGGCATGATGCATCCTGGGATACAGGGTTAGCCCAGCCAATGAGAGACTTCATGCTAGTTATAGCGGCCGAGTCGGAGCCGATTCTCGACTCTGAACCTGTCAGTAATGAATGTAGGCGAGATAGGATCACATTACATCATATGTTCCCAGTTACCTCTTTTCTCTCAATCACAACTCCAACATTTGCTATTCACCTGAGGAAAAATTTTTTGCTTGGGGTATAAAAATACCTAGGGAAACACTTCCAAGCAAAGATCCTTTTCTGTTTCCTTTTGACAGAAAAAGACAGGGCCAACAGCGTTACTAATGGCAACAACTGCTTCATTAAGGATGGGCACAGCACTTTGACAAAGTACAGAAACCTTCCCTGTTCCATCTCCCAGGACCAACAAGTGTGGCTCTCCTTTGCCCACTGAGAGGACCCCAACAGTCACAGAGGACATGGCTAACCCCCGGTCCACAGTGGCTGTAGATACTACAGTGAACGGATCTGGGTTAAAAGATGAATGGTCTGAGGTACAACAAATGGCCACAGCAGAGCATCCACCTGTGGCTGAGGCAAATTGCTACCCTGCTGTGGTTGCAAAGGTTGTTTGCTTAACTTTTTCTTTTTGTGGCTGGAAGGACTGACAGTGGGATGGTAGTCTGTTCCATGGTTAAGCAGAAATTGGTGCCTCTTTTCTGAGGAAGAAAAGCAGCAATTGCTGGGAAACACTACCAGTCAAAACAGTTACTTTTTTGATAGAAAATAAGAGAGTAAAATGCACTTTAAAACACTATGCCAGCCCCACAATAAGAAAAATAAACACAATTTCACCCAGAAAAAATATTTCCAGTTACTTTACAATACTTTTAAACTAACAGAAAAAAATAAGTGCTCTAGTACAAAAGTATGCTACAATCTCAAGGCAGTCCATAAAAACACAACACCCCTACAGCTAAAATAACTTTACTGAACAGGAAAGTAATAAAACATCAACAGAATTAAAAAAAAAATGGAAGTTTTTTTTCTACAAAGGGAACTTATCTGCTAGCGAAGTAAAGCACAAGCCGACCATCGATACTCAAAAGCCTCAAAGGAGCATATTCTTTGATGGCAGTAAAGCTCTGAAGGGTTTCATGCCCAAACTTGTCTTTTAGTTACTTCGGCTCAAGCTGCCTGACAGTTTGGGTGCATGGAAGTTGTCCTGAAGCTTTGGTAGCTGGCCAGCTGTTATATCCTTGGAATATAACCCATATAGCTAAGGCCACTACAACACTGAGGAATATGATGAACATCACTAACTTTTTGTTTCGTTTGACAATAAGCTTTAGCTGCGTATTCATAATTCATGTTGAAAATGACAGATGTAAAGGGGGAAGTGACTTCTAAGATGAATAAAGGAAGACTATAGGTGAAACAATGTGCAACTTCAACTAAAGTATATACAAAATATGCATTATACAAAATATGCATTAAAAAACACTTTTTTAATTTCTTTTTTAAAGGTATAACTAAAAAATAAAAGATAAGAAAGAACAAAATGCTACTTCTATCCCTCCATCCATAACACCTTTTCCCCATATTTACACATGGGGTCGGGGTGTCACTTCAGCAGTGACAATCATCTATAGCCATGGCTTCTACCTCCAGGTGGCTAGCCCTGCCATTGTAGTTCTTCCACATTAGCATGCACACTCATACCTATGGCCAGTTTTGACAAAACTTTAAAAAAAAGAGTTATCAGGAAAGACAGGCATCCTGGAACAATTTCTTTCTTTCTTTTTTTTTTTTAACAAGAAACATCGTTATTGAATTATCACTTATGACACAGGCAATCATACATTTATATAAATGAAAACAAACCATATTGACATATTTTCAGTTACAAACATTATACATCACATATAATCTTCTACACAGTCATTGTTAATAAAGGATTACATAGTTCATCCATTTCGTGCCTTACCTTAAACCTCATTCCTCCTCCAAAACATTATTCTGCATGTACTTTTCCAACGGGTCTATATCAGATGATCGAAGTCTTAATACTTTGAATCAGTAAACATTGACCACTACTGATTGAAGTAGTAAAACATCAAATCATCCTTAACATTTTTTTTTAAACACAAAAAATAAAACTAAAGGGTGTAGGCAGGACGGTAAGCCCCCCTGCACCCCCCCACACTCCCCGCTACTTAAATATACCAACTCCGTGATCACACTATATTAAAGTAAACGGAAATCTCCCCTTACGGAGATTTCCATTTACATGTTCGATATTCTCAGCGTTCGCTATTGTCATGTAGACAATATCAGATTCAATATTGTCGGCTTTCCACAATGTAATATAGACCCGTTCCCACAATTTTTATTTTTTTCTATGTAATTTGCTCCTACACTTTTCTAAAGATCATACTGACAGTTATTTTACCTCTGTTACTATATTCACTACTTTTAGTATGGTTGGTTTACACTTTGATTTCCATTTTCTAGTAATTACTTTTTTGTCAGCCAATGGAATTAAACTCAGCAAGGTCTTACTACATTCCAGGCAATTCCAATTCTGTATCACAGCTGAAAAAATAATTTCCTTAGCTGCACCAAATTATTCACTCAGTATTAAAGATAGAGAAGTCTACAGGGAAATGGAAATGTTAAAGTCTGCCAACTCATTAAATACCCAAAAAATATCTTTCCAATTACCTCTTTCATCTGTATCACACCTTCAACATTTGCAATCTACCTGAGGAAAAAATCTTTAGTGTTTGCTTAGGGTATATACCTATGTAAACACATCCAAGCAAAAATCTTAAGTCTCCTAGACCATGTTGCATATTTGGGAGCCATACATATATCATCCTATTGTTTCTTTGTCAATTTCCCAATCTTTTATAACCTCCTCTGATTCCTATAGTTATCATGCAATATTTTATGTGCTCTATCAATCATCCCTTTTTTTAAAAATTAGCTTCTATTCTAGACTCTATTAAAAACTCCACCAGCTGATCTTTCACTTAGGATCCCCTGTTCCTTTCTCTTTGCCTATACTCTGATATCAGTCCTTGATAGGGAAGGCAACCTCTAGTCTGCAGTGGAAATGTCTTCTTGGCCTCTTCCCATTCTGTCACCTTCCCCTCTCTAATTATTTGCTCTCAATACTGGTTTCTTTGCCAGTTTTCTCCAGTAAAGTTTAGCCCCTCTTGCCTATTCTCTGTACCCCTAACTAAAGTCATCCTATTGGCATTATCTCCTTTCCCCATTTCTGTGTTGGCTTAGTTCTTAGAATACTTCCTGCTACTTTATGAATATAATATTCTGTATGGTTATTGTTATTCTCATTAAAATTTGCACCCAAAATCACTGTCTCTCCTTATTTCTTGAGCTCACCCCATTTTGTCATTATACCTTTCCACTTTGAATTATAGCTTTCTGCTTGTGCTATGCATTGACTCCTTAACTGTGTAGCTTTGAAATACCCCTTCAAATCAGGTAATCCCAAATCACCCTGCTCTAGTGGAAGGATCAAGTTATCTCACTTGACTCTTGCCCCCCTTCCCCTCGCAGATAAAATCCTTCATCTCCATTAATTGCTTAACACAACTTCTCTTCTGGTTGATAAAAATATGCCTGACCTATGTATAAAACTAAAGGGACTAAACACATTTTCACTGCTTGTATCTTGCTATCCATATCCATAAAACACAGCTTCCACTTTCTCTGTTTTTGGATTAGCTTTTGTTTAGTCTCTTCCCACATATCCTTAGCTGCCATAACAGAATCCTTTTAACCCACACATCTAAGTATTTCATTTTTTCATATCCACACAAATATGGGTATTGCTGAAACAATACATGTGTGGGTAACATAGTCTACAGTTATTGTCTTCGTTTTTATCTTCATTAATTTTGTATCCCACAAAGACTTGAAACTCTCAGAATATTCCACAACACTGAAATGTCCTTTTCTGGTTTTATCAGGTACAAATTAATATCATCTGCAAATAAAGCCAAACTTTCTTGATTACCATACCAATTATATCCTTGAATTTCTGAGTCCCTTATTTTCTTTACCAGCAGTTCTAAGTATAGCACAAATAACATAGGGGAAAGAGGACACCCCTAATGGCTCCTTTGTTCAAACAGAACTTATCAGAGAGGAACCCTTCCCACTTTAATTTTCATCTCCAATCCTTCATATATCCTCCAAATTAACATTTTTATTGCATCAGGGAGCGCAAATGCTTTCACTGCCCTCCTCATAAAAACCCAGCTTACTCTGTCAAATGCTTTCTCTACATGGAGACACAACAACAGTAGTTATTTTCTTTCATTCTGCTTTCCTTTGGATCATCATTGTTCTATTAATGTTATCAAATGTTTGCCTCCTCTCCACAGAACCATACTGATCCATGTCCATCACTTTTGGCATCACCTTTGGCATTCTTTTACCCATGAGTGACATAAACACTTTATAATCATGGTGTAGAATCGAAACGGGCCTATATGAAGCTGTATCAGATGTGTCTTTACTATCTTTAGGTATTACAGCCATTACAGCTTTCTTACAGGATGTTGGAACTTCTCCTCCTTTTAAAATACTGTTAAATTCTTCCAGATCTTTATAAATTTCTTCCCTCCTAGCTTCCAAACCTCCATAGGAATACCATATATTCCTGGTGACTTTCCTGTACACTGATTATACATCACCATTGTTATCTCATCTCCTCCAGTCCTAACTATTAATAATTCTGCCATAGCTACCTCTAACCTTGGCATATTTTAATTTTTCCATAAACATTTCCATTTGTACCTTTTATCAGTTTCCACATTTCTCTGCTTTATACAGATTTTCATAAAATTTCTGAAATATTTCTAATACCTCTACAGGATCTCTGATTATTTTCCTTGTTAAAGGTTCTCCAAGTTTCACAACAACTTTTTCTACTTTCTGTTGCCTGAGTCATTATGCTAAAAGCTTTTGTGCCCTGGAGTTATTGTCATAAAACAGTTGCTTAAACAAATTTTTTCTAACCTCATGCATATTATCCAGGAAGTCCCTTATTGAGAAAGTATTCTGGAACTACGCCTCTTCTTGTTCTGTGAGATTCCTCCTATTCTGCAACACTTTAACCTTTGTTAGTCCCTCTAAATAATTCTTGTTACTTCTCAACCATACCCATTTTTCTTTTATTCTACCCTATTTTTAAACTCAATTTTCATTTTATCCCACTCTCTAGCTATATTTCTGAAAAAAATGTCTATGTTCCTAATAACTCCTGAATAATTTCCACCACCCATTTTTTAAATTTCGGCCTGACATCTAGGTTGAGAAGGGCTTGCGTCTCATTTGTATTTCATTACCCTGCATTTTTATTTTAGTTATTATTGGCACTTGATCTGAAATAATTACTGGGTGTATATCAAACTTTCAATTAAATGCATACGTTCCTGTGAAATATAATTTCTGTTTAGTCTAGCCTAGCCCAGTTTTCTTACCTTGGGGAATAGTATGTAAATTATCTCCCAGCTCCTACTACTGAATACACATCTTCCATACAAAATATTTTCTCATAAATTTCTTCAAAAATCTATCCTCTTTTGTTATGCTTCCCTTCTAGTCCCCATCTATAAGTAATATTCCTTGTTGAAAGCTGATTATTTCTCCTAGAATTTTCTTAAGGTTCATTGTAGCAGTTTTATGTGGAATATAAACACATGCCAGTGTAATCCTCCTCCCTTGCCAGTAGGCCCTTACTACTACAAATCTATCATTATTACCTTTTTTCTTTCTCTATCACTATTAGAGCTCCTCTAACAATTAACATAAGTACTTTCCTTTTCCTTTGTCCGAGATATTCCACTAAAAAAATCCTGAAATCCTTTGATCATCAAATTCACATGCACAGCTCTTTCCAAATATATCTCCTGTAGCACGGCTATTTGCACTCTGCATTTCTTATGCAGTTCACTACTCTTTCTTTTTGTATATATCTGTGAGACTGTTCATGTTCAAAGATATGAAAAGTGTTGCCATTATAATAAGAAGTTATCATTCCCACCTGCTATCTATAACAGCTTTTATTTAACTTATTTATTGTTTATTGACATTTGCATGTCTAGTTTCAGCTTTTGTGTTACATGCATACACTAATGTTTGGCAGGTGGGTCTTTTACACACGTTTATTGACATTCCATTTAAGCCCATCTCACACCTTACAAGGCTTTTTGTTTTAATGAAAACCCTCAAACAAAAAAAAAATACAAAAAAAAACATACCCCCAGAAGACCCCCATAACCTATTAACTTAATACAAAACCACAAAATTATGTACATCTTCAAATAATGAAGTTTAACCCTCCTAAATGGAACTGTCCGAGATTGACAGCTATACTCACATGCTTTAACTGACCTATAATTAAGATTATCCATGCTTAAGATGCATGTTACAGCCTGGGTTTCTACTAACACTAAGTGCTGTCTCGTTTTGTCTTATCTTTATTCCTCTCCCAGATGTAGAAAACAACTTGAATACTTTCAGAATGCATCATTTTTTAGCAGATAATACACAGTTATCTTCAACTACAAGTTTTCATGCTGCACTGTCAGCATTTAAAAACAACTTAAATGCTTTCAGAATACATTATTTTCAGCAAATACACAGCTGTCTTCAGCTACAAGTTCTCATGCTGCACTGTGAACATTTATTTGCTAAAGGAAAACTTTTCATTGCATTCATTGTTCTTTTATTTACTTGCTACCACTTAAAACTTGTTTTTAGATCAAGCCAAGGGCCTTAATCTAGTCATTCTCTTATGCAAAAGTAAAGCAAAAGCATACTAATCTTAATTATATCATGATCTCTATACTTTTACAACCAGTCGTCCCTCAACACAAAACCCAAGATTACAGCCTATTATCTTAGACATGCATCGGTCTAAGGTTTCTTTTCTTTTTATATTGCAATGCATGTATTTCTTAAAACCAAACAAGAAAGAAAGAATAAGGAAAGAACACCTGTTTATTTTTGTATCCCTATAACACACACAAATAACTGAAAATGCTTTACTATATAACAGCAGTATATGTTATTGTTTATAAAAATGTTAAGAACATAAATTGTTTTACTTTCAGTTACCACTTTCCTCCTTCTTCCACTCTCCTTAATGTTCTTCCAAACATTAATGAAACAAAGTAAGACATATGCTTTGGAGTCCCTACAAGTTTAACAAATTCAAAAAATTCCAATATTTCCAGGTTTTCTTGTTCAGCAAAATTTTACAAATCTGACTGATGTTTTGCAATCTCACATTTATCCATTCATTTCCGAGTTGCTGGTTTTCTACCTGTTGATATCTATCTCCCATCTGCAGTCTCTGGCTCATTTCTAACATACTTCTGGTTCTTCTAGTCAACTCTTGTGCTTTTCTCTGTCTCTCAATCATTTTCTTTTTGAAAACTGGAAAAGGTTTCACTGGCATAGTCTCTCTATGAGCTTTATTATCATAACAATAAGAGGCAGGGTCCCTTTCTGTCTGATAGCTCACTTTTTGGACAAACTTAAAAATATTTTGAAGATAGCTGGATACAGCAGCTTGAATCTCATACTCGCCTCTCAACATTGCCTGTAAAATGTAAAAGACCTTTACACTAGCATCCCCCATGAGGTAGCATTAGAATGGGTAGGACTTATGCTTGAGAAATATAAAGCTCCCACCAGGGAAACAGATTTAGTCTCTGTCCTATTGGACTTAGTATTAACAAACAACTACTTTTGCCACTGTGAAGAATTCTACTTGCAAAAAATAGGTGTAGCCATGGGATCAAAGTGTAGCTAACTTGGTAATGGCGTACTGGGAATCTGAGTTTGTCTTTAAAGGCAACTCGTTCTTTGAGTCCTTCATATACTACACAAGGTTCCTGGATGATATTTTCATTTTACTTAAAGGTAGCGAAAATGTCAGTCATCAAATTATTGACTACTTCAACCAGACTACCGAGTTTTTGCAATTTACTCACACGTTTAATTGTGACTGTATCGACGACCTTGACATCCATCTTAGTAAGAATTACAACTTAAACTTGTTTACTGCAAACATCTTTAGAAAACCAACATATACCAACACTTTCCTCCATTACACCAGCTGTCACCCTCACTATCAGAAGAAATCTGTTGTGAAGGGGCAGTTGGTAAGAGCTTCCAGAATGGTCAGCCTGGACGAGGATTTTAAACAGGAATGTGCCTACATACGGGAAATGTTTATACATAGAGGCTACCCGGTAACTTTCCTTGACCCAATAGTTCAAGAGGTAATGGATAAAAGACACAATAAGGTGTATTTACCCCTCCTGAAGACTAAAAATTTGACCAACGACAACAGCGCCAACTTGGTTGACAAGAACTTATGTGACCAAGAAGGGAGTAATATACCAACTAGTGGCCGATTAAACAATGAGCTAAGCACTGTTAAATTCATTACTACCTTTAACACAAAAAGCACCTTGTGTTCATCTATATTGAAGAAAAACTGGGACTTGTTTAAAATACAACCTGACCTATTTGAAAAACTAGGTGACCACCCTATGATTGTCTACAGGAAAGGGCTAAACATCAAAAACCTGTTAGAAAAACATGACACACCCTCAGTGAGATGCCCTGGAATGTATAAATGTCACAATTGTAATTATTGTAAATACATCCAGGAGGGTAACTCTTTTATTCTGAACAAACAAAAATTTAGGTTAAGGAATAAATTTGATTGTACCACCAACCACATTACTTATTTAGATAAGTGTACATCCTGTTTAGCATTTTATGTTGGTAAGACTGAAAGAAGACTACGTGAAAGGATGTATGAACACCTGTATGCCATTAAAAAGGGGAAACTGGAGAATGCACTCGCTAAACACACGGCAGGTCACACAAACCACACTTTCAGGTTCATGGCAATTGACCATGTAAAAATCGACCCGAGAGGGGGTCCCAGAAATCTGAAACTAGAAGAATTGGAACTGAAATGGCAGGTAAAATTAAATGCATATAGCTTCCCAGGACTGAATGAGACTTGTTCAATCGGAAGTCTATTAAAACTAATTAGTTTAAAAAGATGAATGTATTGTCACTTGACACACCCCCTTTATGGAATCTACATACATGTGTATACACACATTTTCTGTCTATTATACATACACATATTAGGTGTTTTTCAGGTCTTTCATGGTTTTTTGTCTGTTATGTCTTTATGTCTTTTATGATTATTTTCGTGGACTAGCTAGTTTCAACAAACGTGATTATGAATTCATTAAAACTATTGACCACGATCTCCATAACATTAGGTATGTCTAACTTATCACAAATATTTCAAATCATTAATATAACACAAAAATAAATAATTACTATTAAAAATTATATATAAAAATTATTAAAAATTAGTAAATAATATTATTCAAAAAACACCACTTGAAATTCATCAAGTATATGTGGTATGTGTGATTTTCACACACCTTCATGTATTTTACATACTTTTTTACATACTTTTTGTAGCGCTTTTTGTAGTACCATCATATACAAACAACTGTGTGTTTTTAACTTTTCGTTATGTCTTTAAAATTTGCTGTGCATATATTAACTTAATCAATATTAAATATTAATTTAACTAATATTAATTTTTAGTAGCAGTTTTCAGCATCATCAAATATCGTAGTACACTTATTTACTGTTCTATAATTACATATAAATACATAAAAACAACAAGACATTAATTCTTTTTCCCTAAACTAGTTTACAAACTGATTTTTTATCATGTTTTCTAATGTTCTTTGTAATTTACAACAACTTTTGGGGTATTTGAGGTTTTTACCTCATACACAACGGCATGGGTAGGTTTAGAACCTTGATTTAACAGTAAAACAAAACTAAGGATCCAAAGTTTTATAAAAGTCAACAGTACTGTGTTATTGTAGTTTAGTTAAAGGTTGCAACATGCAACACACTCTACGGGACTTATTTTTACACCAACAGATTGTTTTATGTACTTGTGTTGTAGGTATACCTACAAGGTTGTTTAGTTTGCTATCATGAATTGGTTACTGTCTTTTTAAATGTTCCTTTTTAAATTCATCCATTTTTTAAAATTCATCTCATTTTATGTCAATTAGACTAATTGAATCATTGCTTGAATACCTTAATGAGTGTTATGTCTTTATAAGGATCAAGCTGTCAGTGGTCTTTGTTTTTTGTGTTCTGAAGAAGTCAGTTTATCAAACTGACGAAAAGCGCTTAAATAAACCTTTTTTGACTGCCTGGAGTCGTTCACGGCTTGTTCTTGTGGTTCTGAGTTTGGCTTCGTTTTTTGGATTCATAGTCTCTCTATGAGCTTTATTATCATAACAATAAGAGGCAGGGTCCCTTTCTGTCTGATAGCTCACTTTTTGGACAAACTTAAAAATATTCTGAAGATAGCTGGATACAGCAGCTTGAATCTCATACTTGCCTCTCAACATTGCCTGATTGCTGGAATAAATTTCCTCCTCCTCTTCTGCCTGGTGTATATAGTGTAATCATTTTCCACAAACACTCTATTATCTCCAACATTTAGTATGTTGTCCTTCTGCCACTGTCAGAATCAACTCTTTCTGTTGGAGGATTCCATCTTTACTGTTAGAGTTATTGGCTGCTTTCTCATGGCCAGGTTTGGAGCATACACCTGATGTGCCCTTTCAGTTAACAACTGCTGTGGAATACCAGTCCAGTTACTTATTTGTGCTTTCATAAAATTAATACAGTCTGTTCATTCTCAGTTTCTCTGGCATAGCAGAAAACCTCAGGTTTTCTCAACATGCTCTGCCCTGTAATTTTACTATTTTTCTGCCCACTAATTCTACTATTTTTTGAAACAGCTCTTCTTGAGTAGTCCCATACTGAACCAGTCTTTTCTTCAGTTCACCCTCTCATTTTTGTAGTTTTATCAGCTCATCGGAATATATTTTTAAAGCTTCTTCTGTTTTCCAGCTTTTGGAGTTGATATACTGCTTCAGTGTTTCATTTATTTTAATCAGATCTGAGCACATTTGACTTATTTTTCCTGTAGATCACTGGAAGTCATATCTTACACCAAAGCTGGAGCTTGAACTGCTTTTTGCTGAACAGCTGATTCTTTCCAGCCAGTGTTTTCTCCTCACCTTTTATATTTGATTTTCTTTCAGGTTCTTTAAATTTCTTCTTTGCTGGCATCCAGGCAGTGAAAATACTAGCCAGTAACTTAAATTTACCCAAAAAGACAAATTAACTGGCTCTCTTTTATGAATTTTTGTTTTCATGCTGGGAGAGCTGAACTTAAGATGTTACTCAGTACGTAGCCATCTTGGAAGCCCCCTCTGGAACAATTTCTTAAAAATGAATTAGGAGAAATGTCAAGAGTGAGCAGCAAGCATCAAAGCAACATAAAATAAATGTACACTGAATGAACACAAATGTTATTTTAGGAGTATGTTTCCTTCATGTATCTAAAGCTTCTCTTACCTGAGGGATCTTCTTCAGCTGTTCTTCAATTGCAGAAGATATCTGTGACTGCCAATTCATTATACACTGCTCAAGCGTTTCCACAACTGCTGAGTCTGAGGCCAACTGATTTGTGTCCAGTTCTAAATTAACATCTGGCATCTCTAGCTTAATCTCACCTGATTGTGAAAAAAAAGATAAATCATTTGCTGAAAAGTTCACAACATTTTTCACTGTTGAGTGTTAGGAAAGTTACTTGTGGTCCTTTATGCAGTGTTACCGCAGTGTTCTCATATACATACAATTGAGCTTCATTTGACAGATTTACTTGCTATAAAAGCACTTTTCAGTATGCATGCAACAAGAACATGTAATAAAATACAAGAGCATGGACAAAGTCATCATATAAAAAAATGCAAAATCTGTCCCAAATAACAGTGAATTGAACTGTATAACGTAAGAATTCAATTAGCTGGGTAAAATTCTTAGGACTAGATTCAGAGACAATGAGCACACTATGTAGGAACACTGCTCAAATAAACGCAACTGGAGTACCTAATTTTTGGAACTCTACCTAGCTTTCCCCACCTGCAAAGATTTTTGAATGTTGTATCCTAAACCAGCTCATGACACCAAAAGATCATTCACCATGCTAATGGCATAAAACTAGGACTATCAAAATTCAAAGACTATGTACGTGCCCAACTCAATTCTGGTAATACATTGTGCTCAGTCTTTCTTGTTTAGTCAAAAGCCTTTGATACTATCAATCACAGTTAGTGAAAACAATTTTGAGCAAGTGGCCAGTACTTACAGATTAAAACTACTAATAGTTTGACAGAGCTAGGTTACTTCACTATTAATAGCAGTCAATACTGGGGTCCCACAAGGTTTGCTGTTAGGTTCATAGGTTTATAGGTGTGTATTAGGCTAATGGCCCTGGGGGCTTTACAAGCCTAGCCCATAGGATTACCCTGGCATCATGCCACCTGACCTTAGTTCCCGGAGCCTCTGTCGAGTAAAGCCACTGGAGTGATCCCTGGGGTAAATTTTCTATTTGCCATCGACTCATCAAGATTTCTCTTGAAGATGGCCAGTGAGGTGCTTTGCTTGATATGTAAGGAAAGTCTATTCCACAGCATGGGCAGTCTTCTGGGTTATGAACCTATCCCTCCAGCATGTTCTGCAGATTGTGGTAATGACGTTGAGGTCTCTGGAGTATATGGTGTGGAGGGATTGGGACTTCTTTAGATGTAGCATTTCTAACAGAGCTGGGTCAGACATGGCTTTGTAAGTCAAGCAGAGATCGCCTTTAAGTAGGTGATATGAGACAGAGAATAGCTGGAGTTTTTTAGTCTGTCCATATAGGACAAATGTTTAAGGCCTAGAATCGTCTTTTGAGGTACTTTTGTGGCCTCTCCAGTTGTTGCAGGTGTTTAGTGAGGTACATGCCAAATGGGGCATTGTACTCAATGAATGGCCTAGAGACAATGACCTCTTTCTTCCTGGATGCAAAACCCTTAGTAATGAGATGTTTCACATAAAAGGACTTTCTGACCACGGTGGCAATGTGGTAATCAAAAGAGAGGTTGCTGTCAACCTGTGTTCCCAGATCTCTTATAATGCCTTCTGTGTTCAGTGGACTACCATTGATGTGGTAATTCATGGGAATTCATGTTTTTTCCCAAAGGGGATTATGACACATTTTTTACCATTGAGCTTAAGGCCATGGTTCTGACACCAGTCGTTGGTCTCAGTGAGGCCTTTCTGTAGGATGTTAACATCACTCGGGGAGTTAATAGCTTCAAGCTTGCAATCGTCTGAGAACGTTGACAGCCAGAGTCCCTTCGTGTTGGCCTGGGCTTCAGAGAAGTAGATACCAAACAGGAGAGGAGCCAGGACCGAACCCTGTGGACTTCACTCATGACTGGTCGGCAGTCTGACTTGGAGTCAGCTACTTTCACACTGCGGGTTCTACCTGTGAGCTATTTTGCAACCCACCTAGTGATATAGGGGTTGATGCCTAGCTTAATGAGTTTTCTATGATTCCTGAGTGGGGAATGGTATCAAAGGCCTTGGCCAGATCAAGGTAGGCTGTATGAACCACTTTGCCTTCATCCAAAGCTCTGGTGACTGACTCAAAGAAGTTGACCAAGTTGAGCAGGCATGATCTACACTTCACAAAACCAAACTACGTGGGATCCAGAGTTTGGTGATTCCCCATATCTTTGTTTATTAAGTCCATGATGATGTGCTCCACAACTTTGCATATCAGACTCATCAGGCTAATGAAGCGATAGTTCCCATGGTCTGTAGTCACTTCTCCTTTGTGGAGAGGGATAACTTTAGCAGTGTGCCATTTGGTAGGGACAAAGCCTGAGGTGAGGCTGTGATTGAACAGGGCACACAGGTGAGGTGCCAGTTCACTCTGTAGTTCATGTAGAACACAGCCAGGGATATTGTCAGGTCCCATAGAAGTTGTATTCTTGGCCTTGGACAGTGCTGTTTTAACCTGTGCAGCAGTAAGACTGGGTGTCTGGCAATTTACTGGTATTGTGACTGGTCCCTTGGGGGGGATGGGTAAAGGTGGTACTGAATCTGTCAGCCAGTATATATTGGCAACATCTGTTGGCTCAGTATAGGAGGTACCATTGTGCAGTAGCTCACAGCAAATCTGGGTATTGCTGTGGAGATTCTTTAGATGACTATAGAAGGCCTTGTGGTTGTCTTTACTATCTGCTGCAATTCTGTTTTCAGATTTGATGAGGGATCTCAACTTTTTGTTGAGGCTGATAAGGGAGTTTTTCCAGTCTTGGGACTTCACTTTATTCCAAATCAGTTTCCTACTTCTGTTGTAGAGTTTGTTTATGGCAGGGGACCACCAGATTGGCTTCCTTTTTTTGGAGGAGAGCATCTTGGTTCTGTTGGGTATGGCAAAATCCACGCATTTGTGTATGTGTTCATACAGTGCATTGGTGTATGATTCAGCGGTCATGCAACTGATCTCCATTTGCATGGGTGCCATGAAGTTAGCCACCTCTGTTTTTAGGAGTCCAAAGTTAGCTTTGGAAAAGTTTTTCATGGTGATTACCTTTGCGGGGGGTGAGGGGGGGGGGGTGGATTTCCAAGGTGATTAGTTTGTGGTCGGATCTAACCAGGGAGGAGTTGACTAATGGTGTAGAGCAATGGTCACCCATGTTAGTAATGAGCAGGTCAAGGATTTTGCTACCTCTAGTGGGGGTAAGAACAAGCTAGTCCAGGGCATTGGAATTAATGAATTCCAGGAAACGTTAAGAAAGTGTATTGGTACATGAGTAGTTTTCCCAGTATCAGTATTTAAAGAGTAATTATTTTGGTAATAGTGAATGTTTGTGTAACTAAGAATTTAATAAGATAGTTATAATATAAGTTTTTACAAAATAAAACAAATCTAATTATTTTAATTTTTAAATAAGTTAGTATTAGATTATGAATCAAATATTAACATATATATTATTAAATTAATATTATTTATTTTCATCTACCAGACAACATGTGTATTTAATATTATTTTTAATTTTACATATTACACATTTAGGTCAAACCTTACAATTAATTAATATTTAACGAAGTAACATTAAAATGTGGGTATAGTATGTAGCAAACCCTACAGTTAGCTGTGGGTGTAAAATATACTACAAACCACAGCAATCTTTACACTTGCTGTGTGTGTTTTTAGACTCTATCCCTGTATATAGAAGACAAATGAGTTTCACTTAGTTGTTTAGTATTATTTATTGAGCATCATTCACATACAACAACTAGATAATATGTGTATTTAAGATTATTTTTAAATTTATTTAATATATTACATATTGAGGTTAAACCTCGTGGTTGACTGATATTTGGTGAAGTGCTGCAGGGATGTGGTTGTGGCATGTAGTGATTTTTGCAGTTGGTTGTGGGTGCGGGTTATGCTACAAATTTTAGTACTCAGTTGTACCGGCTGTATGTGTTTTTGGGCTCTGTCCCTGTGCATGGAAGACAAACAGGTTTTCTTCCGTTGTTTAGTACTTGATATTTGATTTAGTAACTTTTATCATTGCTTGCACTTTTATTGTTAAATGTTCAACATTATGGTTTTTAAACCTTATATGTATAAGAACTTAATGTGGTAAAACATTTTTTTATTAATTAATTACACACAACTGGTAACCAGTATAAAAGCATTAGCATGAAAGGAAGTTGTTGTCTGAAGAAGTTCCGGCATCGCTGGGACGAAAAACGCTTGGAGTGTTTAACGTGACTGTGCGGAAATAAACGGGCTTGGATTTTATGCCATTTACGCTACTGTGGACTTATTTCAGTTTATATCCTGCATCTTCATCTTGTTTTCACTTGCGGCTTGTCAGTGTTGTTTTCGTAGTTTTCCCAGTTAATGAAGGGGTAGTTGAAGTTGCCCAGTATGAGAGCATTAGGTTGGACCCTAATATTCTCCAGGGTGCTTAGGAACATGGAGTGTGAGTCTTGGGACATGGTTGGGGACCTATAGTAGGCTACAACCTGAATCACTGTCTTACTCAATGTTAGCTGCACCTGAAGTATCTCAGATGCGTTATGTTAGGCTACTAGTCTGGAGGTGTGTGCATCCTTTATGAATATGGAAACACCACCACCTTTGGAGCTTCAGTCCAAGTAATGGGACTGAAAGGTGTGGAATGAGTTATAGCCTGGTAGTGCAGGAGTGCTTTCTGCTGCCTTGAACCAGGTCTCTGTTACGGCACAAATGTCGATGTTCTCCATTTTAAGGAGTGCTTCGAGCGAGTGCATTTTAAGATTTAGACTTCTAGTGCTGAGCAGCATGACCCTCAGATTGCATTTGTTTGTAGCTGTTATGGTGGTAATTTGGTCTTTGGAACACCGCCTAAAAAAAGGCACTATAGGGGTGGCAAAAGCCTTGGCCAGTATCCAGAAGCCCAGGGGTGACAAAAGCAGGACATCTCTGGCAAAGCATCGAGGTCTGTCAATCATGTCATTCTAGGCAGACAGATACTAGATCCCTTTAGAATGACACCAGAAACTTAGCCAGTTGTTGAAATCAATCATTTTCTGCTTGGTATCATTCTGGGTGATGGTAGGATGCTGCTCAGGGCTAGGGTCATACCCGCCTGGGCTACATAATCTGACAGCTCCTCCATGTCTCTTTTCATGTAGTCCAGGGAGGTACATCTCTGGTCATTCACACCCACGTGTACAATGACAGAGTCATATCTGTACCTGTTGTTGAAGGACCTGAGTGCGTGTGTTATGTGGTGGATCCTGGTGCCTGACAGGCAGCTGACTGTTACTTTCTCCTTATTCAACCTGATGAGTGGGACATCAGTGTGCCTCACTATCAAGTCACCTATGACTAGTGTATTGGGCATGCTGTTTTGCATTAGGAGCTTTGGTTGAATGGCATGCTGTTTAGGAGAGTTATGTGTCTCGTGATTAGTGTTGTGTTGTGGTGGTTGAGTGCGTTTCTGCCTTGGAGGTCTCTGCTGTTTGGGTATACTTTTATTGAGAGCTTCAGCGAAGGTGGGTGTGCTGTTTGTGTTTTTATGTGAAGGCAGTGCTGGTGTGTGTTCTGGAGGGCTATGTGTTCCATGTGGTGTGGTGCAAGTGTTGACCTTCTCTTGATCAGCTATTCTGGTCTTGGCTGGAGAGTGCGTGGCTTCCAGTTTGGATATATAAGTGCATCTCTCACAAGTCTGAGTGCTGGGAGCTAAGAGGAGAGGGTTGTCAGTGTACATGACGCAGTTGCTACACTGCCTCAGGATCCACCACTGTTAACAATATTTGATAGAAGTGTGCTGTATCACTATAGTCACTCAAAACTAATACAATACATAGATGACTCCAGATTTGTCTTTACAATGATTACTATTAACAAAGTAACCAGACAGCTATTTTTTTTTTTTTTTTTTTTTACAAACACAGAAAAGGATCAATGCATCTGATTTGCTCCTGAATGCTAAGAAAACAGTTAGTTATGTACTCACTATAACGATCGATGTATTTGGTCCATCTCACCTACATTCTTTACTCACAGATTCTCGGCTCCGACTCGGCCAACTATTTCTCTAGCATGAAGTCTCTAATTGACTGGGCTAACCCGGTATCCCAAGATGCACCTCGCCCTAGCCCCAGATCTTGTTTGCAACCATACCAATCATAACCCATACATGACCAACACTGGAAGGAATTCCAGCCAAAGAAAGAAAAAGCAACTGACCTTGAAGGGTTCACAGAGCCAATATTCCTCCAAATCCTCTAGGAAGGGGGCAGGTGGGAGGGTACGTAAGAATGTAGGCGAGATGGACCACATACATCGATCGTTATGGTGAGTACATAACTAACTGATGTTATGTGGTCCAATCTCGCCTCCATTCTTTACTCACGGGACAGCGTCCCAGCACCTCTATCCTGGGAGGCTCATAGAAAGATACTGCTGAGAAATGTGGAACCAAAGGAAGCCCGGCCCCTAGAAGCCACATCCAGCTTGTAATGAGTGATAAAGGTGTGAGGAGAGGCCCAGGTGGCCGCAGCACAAATATCATCCAGTGAAAGCCTGGAATGGAAAGCTATCGATGTATACATTGTCCTGGTAGAGTGAGCTCTGACGGGAAAAGGTAAACTTCTGCCTGCCGCCGAGTAGATGAAGGAAATACAATCTTTAATCCATTTAGAAATTGTGCACTTGGAAACAGGACAACCTGCTCTGTTCTCTGAAAAGGACACAAACAGTTGATCAGACTTCCTAACCTGTTTAGTCCTGTGTAAATAGAACCTCAATTGCCTGTGCACATCCAACTGATGGAACCTGAACTCTGCTTTACTGGAAAAATTTGGAAAGAACACTGGTAACTCGATAGATTGATGGAGATTAACAGTGGATGACACCTTTGGAAGTCTCAGTGAAACTCTGTCCTTATGAAAGGTCAAATATGGAGGTTTAATGAACAGAGCTTGAAGTTCTGATACTCTTCTGGCTGATGTAATGGCTATTAGAAACGCCGTTTTCCAAGATAAAAATTTCAGTTCACAGTTGGCAGCTGGTTCAAAGAGTGGTGAAGTGATGGCTTGTAGCACAAGGTTTAGGTCCCATGGCATGACAGGCTCTGACACAGGAGGGCAAGTAGCCAAGTGCCTTTCAAGAAGGCCTTACAGAGTTTATGGCCCATAAGAGAGGGCTCGTAAGATGTATGGAAATTGGAGATTGCAGCCAATTGCACTTTAATGGTAGCGGGCGCAGAGCCCTGAAGGAAAAGCATGGCTAAAAAATCTAAAACCAATGGAATTGGGGCTGTGAAGGGGTCCAAACCTTGGGCCTGAGCCCAAATGGAGAATCTCTTCCATTTTCTGGAATAAATTTTTCTGGTAGAAGACTTATGAGATGAAGACAAGATGTGTACCACCTCCGGTGAAAAAGAATGCCGTCTAACTAGTGATGGAAGTGGAGTAGCCAGGCTGTCAGCCTGAGGGTTCGCAGGGATGGATGGAGCTGGCCTTACATGTGAGTCAGGAGGTCTGGCACTGGGTCCAGAGTCCAAGGACCGTCCACTGTGTACTTCTGAAGAAAAGGGAACCATACTTGTCGAGGCCAGTGTGGAGCAATAAGAATCATCCTGCTTCCCAAGGATATGGCTTTCTGAATCACTTTTGGTAACAGAGGAAATGGAGGGAAAGCGTAGACCATACCGGGAGGCCAATCGTGGGCTACAGCATCCCTGGGTGACTCCCCCTGTGGGGGAATTAGTGTGAAGTACTCGCTGCATTTGGCATTGAGGGGACTGGCAAAGAGATCGCAGCAAGGCTGACCCCACCTGTTGAAAATTTGAACTGCCACTCGGTTGTTCAGGGACCACTCGTAAGGCATCAGAATAGCTCTGCTCAGCCTGTCCGCTATCACATTAGACTTTCCCGGAATGTGCGTTGCCACTAAAAACCGTTGGAAAGATACTGCCCAATGCCACACTCGCATGGCCTCTCTGCAGAGGGGATAAGACTTGGTTCCCCCTTGCTTGTTCAGGTACCAGACTACAGACATGTTGTCTGAGTGAATCGCAATTGTTCCCAGAGGTAGAGAGTCTTGGAGTGCTCACAATGCAAGAAACACCGCTCTCATCTCCAGAACATTGATGTGCAGATGTACCTCGTGATCTTGCCACGTGCCTTGGACCGTCCTGCCAAGATAATGCCCCCCCACCCCATCTGGGAGGTGTCCGTGGTCACCGTGGCCACTAGAGACATAGGAATCAAGCTCCTCCCTTTGTCCAAATTGGTGGAACATAGCCACCAGCGGAGGTCCTGTTTGCACCGTTCCGTGAGAAGTATCAAGTGGGAAAGAGGAAGTTTCTGAAATGACCATTGGGCGGAAAGGAGCCATTGCAGAATCCGCATATGTAACCTGGCCAGAGGCACCAGCATGATGGTGGCGGGCATGGAGCCCAAAAGCTGGAGAACTAACCTGGCTTAAACTCTTTTGAGGGTCAACAGTATGTGGATCTGAGACTGCAGCACTCTTATTCTCTCTTGTGGCAGAAAGGCTCGCATCTGAATAGAGTCTAGCTCTGCGCCTATAAAAACAACATGCTGTGAGAGCAGCAAGGCAGACTTTTCCCAGTTTAAAGTAATTCCTAATTGTTGGCACAGTGCTATGGTAGTCTCCCTGGCTTGAACGAGCATATGCCTGGTGGGGGCGGTGAGAAGCCAGTCGTCCAGATACAGAAACACCTGGAATCCCTGACGTCTCAGGTGAGCTGTCACCACTGTCAAACAGTTGGTGAACACCCTGGGGGCTGTGGTGAGACCAAAGGGCAGGGCACAGAACTGGAAGTGACTGGCTCCCAGCCGGAAGCGTAGGTGACTCCTGGATGCCTTGTCCATCTTGATGTGGTAGTAGGCATCCTTGAGATCGATGGAGCACATCCATACTCCTTTTTCCAGCAATGGAAAAATGGACTGAAGCGTGACCATTCAGAACTTGGACTTCAGAATGTAGTGATTCAGTCGACTGAGACCCATTTCGACTGAGATCCAGAATGGGTCTCAGGTCCCCTGTTCTTTTCAGCACCAAAAAGAGTCTTGAGTAAGTTCCTGATCCAATATGGTCTGAGGGGACTGGTTGGATGACTCCTTTTTCTAGTAGCTTTGCAACTTCTAGTGCTGCTTGATCCCGTTGACTGGGTGGGACGTCCGGGATTCTTCTGACTGGAGGGGGTGTTGATACAAAGGGAATAGCGTAACCTCCGGTAACCATTCAAAGCACCCAATGATCCTGGGTGATGCTTTCCCAGGCTTCCGGATGCAACGAAATTCGGCCCCCGACCAGCTCCAGAACAGCACAGTCGGGCAATGCCTCAGGAACGCTGGAAGGAAGATCTGCAGAAGGAATCGCGGTCTCCTGAGTTGCGGGAGCCTCCTCTGCCTCTAGAATGGCGTCTTACAGAATAATTTCCCCCTCCTCTGCTTCTGGAGGGGGACTCACCTTGAGCTGTAGGGAAAGGCCTCTGAGACTTCTTGAACCACATTTCCCCCCCTCTCTGAGCCTTGGGGTAAGGCCTAGAAGGGAGAGAGAAATGGGCCCCTACGGCAGATAGTGTCTTTCCCTCCTGTTCGCATCTGGTGAGGGTGTCTTTCACTTTGGTCCCGAAAAGAGAGGACCCATCAAAGGGGGCGTCAATGAAGGAAGACTTAAAGGCCTCCGCAAAACGACACAGGCACATCCAGGCTTGCCTTCTGAGAGCTACACCTGAGCTAGCTGCCCTACTTGCCCCTTCAGCTGCATAAGATATGAGCCTCATGGACGAGTTGACAATGGAACCAAGGGTAGACAACTGGGTGTTAACAGTTTGCGTTACCGCCTCAGGCATGTTACCCGTCAGAGTATCTCCTAGCTCCTTAAGGAGATCTCTTTGGAACCGAGTGAAATGACAAAGGTAATTCAGCGACTGCAAGGTAAAGGTCGCCGAAGACAGGGTATGCTTCCCGTACCGGTCCATACTCCTGGACTCCTTGTTAGGAGGATGGACGGAAGAAGACACCTCTGCAACTTCCTGCTGAGTGGCTGCCTCCACCACCAAAGCATCTACCGAAACCCCTTTGGTCAGGAACTCTTTCCCCGGGGGAGCAGAAAGGAACTTATTTGGACGTCTGAGCACCGGTTCCACGGAATCAGGGTTCTCCCACACCCTTCCACAAATCAAATCCAGAAGTTCGTCAAAGGGTGGAGACGTCCAGGAGGCGGAGGGTTGAGCTCCGAAGGCCTTGAGGAATACCGACTCCTCCTCACAGGGGGTCTTGGAAGGCCAGCTGCCTCTCTGCCTCAAAATCTCCAGGATGTCGGCGAAAGAGACATCATCGGAGGATGACTTGGGGGACCCCCTCTGACTCCTCGAGGTCGGTATCAGAGGTGAGGGACTCGTCCTGGGACTCTATGTGCTTCCTCTTGCACAACTTCTTTCTGGGGGGGGTTCCTCGGGCACCGACTCTGAGGGGCCCTCAGAAAGTAGGGGACCGCTCAAGGGGGTATCCCCAGACCTTCGGGCTCCGCCATCCACGGATAGGGGGGCATCAGAGGCTCTAGCCGGGGTGTATGGGGACGGAGTGACCGATCCAGGTGATGTGACTGATGATCTAGCCAGTGCGCTCCTCATGGCCTCGAAGGCAGGTCCCCCCGAATCCGAGGACCGACCCGTCTCCGAGACTATGACCGGAGTTGAGATTCCCCGAGCCGATGCACCGAGAGGGAGACTCGGAACCGACAGGAGTCACGAGGTATCCCCCTCGGGTCCGACTGAGGAAACCCGAGTACCGAAACCAGAAGACGGAACTGACATGGTTGGAGCCGATGCCGGCTCCGATAGACTCACCTGGGGTATCGGAGCTGACACAAGGACATCACTCGGCGCGGGGCACTCTGGCTCCAACGACACATGGGTGCTTTGAGGAGGAATCATTGGTACCAGGACAAGGACTGGCTCCAGAGCCGACTGGGTCGGATCCAAAAAACGGTTTTGCTAACACCGGCGACGGCAGGAGCCTCTGGACCACCCTATCCACATCCAAATCAGACAGTCTAGAGGATTTGGAAGAAATAGAAGGGGATCGGGATCGCCTACCTGGAGACTCATGCCTAACACTGGGTGACTGGCTCCGAATAGGCCCCAATAATATCGGAGCCGAGGTCGACTCCAGTACAACAGATACCTCCTGCGGCCCCGAGGACAATGGAGCCGAGGAGGTAGTATCCATAACCGAAACTTTCTCCTGTGGCCCCGAGGACAATGGAGCCGAGGCGGAAGTATCCACTTTTGAAACCTTCTCCGAAGGTTCCGAAGAGGCAGACTGAGCCGGAGATCTTTTCTTGGCCTTAGCAGGCTTAGATTTAACACTAGAAGACGAAGAAGAATCTAAGACTTCCTCAAAGGAAGGCTTAATCAGACCCTTCAAAATCAGTTTATTTTTTTCTTTCCTGCAGTACCCTATGGCTAAACACGTGGCAAAAACTGCAGGACTCTTGTAGGTGAATAGCACCCAGACAATAAACACAGATGGAATGCCCATCGGTAATGGACATCTTATAGCCACATTTGGCACACTTCTTAAACCCGGAGGGTTTATGTTCTTTCTGCTCTTTAGATATGATAACAACTGCACAACACCCAGCCAACAGAGACAACACAAGAGGAAGGCAGGAAAAACCATAACACACTAATGGCCAAGTAAACTCTAAGTTAAACGTTTCTTGGAGGGAAAACAACTACCCACAACTCAAAAAACCAGCACAAAAATACAAGGGAACAACAGTGGAGAGGACTAGGTTCTCTAACTTAAATGGGCCTAGCCCGCGAAACAGAGGGATACCACAAACAAACACAGTCCTCACAAAAGCTCACAAGAACTAGTCAAAATAGAATAGCTATTAAAATAGCTTTTGCAATACAACTGACTACTAAAATACTTAGAAAAGTATTTGAAAAGGGTACTTGGCCACAGCCAAGCGAGACCACGTCCTAACTCTACGAGCGGCAAACGAGATCTGGGGCTAGGGCGAGGTGCATCTTTGGTTAGCCCAGCCAATTAGAGACTTTGTGCTAGAGAAATAGTTGGCCGAGTCATAGCTGATTCTCGGCTCCGAACCCATGAGTAATGAATGGAGGCGAGATAGGGCCACATAACATCTATAGTTATGCTGAATCTATGTTTTTATCATCTAGTATGAATGATTCTGACATCACTTTCCACTTTAAAATCTACCAGAAAAGAAAAAAAAAGTTCTGGCTAAAAAGAACTTCACAAATGTTAACCAAAAAGCAGCTCAAGTTGCAGCTACAGTACAGGAGATATTTATTTTTCCTCTGAAGTACTGGATACTAACATGTACTCAGTGATGTTTAATGTAAAGTCAAATGAGAAAAGGCTGAACAAAATGAAAAGCTTTTAGTAGCAATTCAGATGAGCTGAAAATTCTGAAACTAAAATAAAGAATTGCTGAACATAAGGCTTCTCAAAAACATTTAAAAAAGTAGTAGAGGTGGAAAACAGAGCACACAGAGAAAACCTACTTTTTTTTAAGACTGGAAAGAGAACATGCATTCATTTTATGAAAGAATAAGTAAGCAACTAGACTGTGTTCTTCAGCAGGATGTGTTAATTGTGAGTGAACACTGTGTGTTTGCTCCAAATATGATCAGAAAGCAGAAATAAACATACGTTAATAAAGATGTAATCATACCAGCAAAACAAGCATCACCTGATTAAACTATGACAGAAAGGAAAAGTATTAAAAATTGAGGTTACAGAGACAGTGTCCTGATGTACAGGGGGATAAAGTGCCGACTATGGCCCAGGCAACCTGGGTTTGATTAGGGGCTCAAAACCTTCAGGCTCTAGCAGAGAGGGATGGTCATTTTAATAGGCATTCCCTGAAAGGAGGTGCGGCCTATACAGGGTAGTAGCCTTTGGGCAGAACAGATGAACTTTGAGGAGAAGGCGAAGAAGAAAACAAGGGTAGGTCAATAAATACCTCCTCTTCTGTCAGTTGCAGTCATTGGCATGACTCCATAGGATTCCCAAAGATCAAGAGTTGGAAGGAAGAGCTAGTAGACCCAGTGACGGATGAAGACACTGGGACTGCTGGAAAGTATAAAGCAAAATGGGGGGAGGGGGATTGGGGATCCCAGAGTATTTACGAAAAATGATTATTTATTGTATACCAGGCAGGAGAGAAGCAAGTTTATCCTTCCAATCACTGGATATGGAAAGGCATGTGTAAGATTAAAGTTGCTATGTCTAGCTGTCTTTAAAATATTTTTTTTTTCTTGAAGATCAAAGGCATTTTTGGATGCAAAACAGGCTGTAGAGATATTACAGTTTAGCCAAGAAAGAGTGAACCAGCAAACTGAAGAGGACTCTGCTTCTCACTCTTCTAATGATAAGAAAGCCCATAGAGGGACTTTGCCAGAGAAGGAACATCCATTGTTCCAAAGGAATATACCTGAGTGACAGAAACAAAGAAGACCAAGAACTGACTAGAAGAATCAGGAGGGCTTTGGATTTAAGACAGGGACTGGTGCTGAGAGACTGAAATAAGGAAGTTCTGACATGTGAACTGTCTCTCTATAACAAGAAATTGATGAAAACTAATGGAAATTTGTTGAATGTCTTAAACTACTGGGAGAACTGTAAAGCCTAAACCTTAGATTATGTCATTAATCTTTAAAATGACACTTGTAATCAGGAAAATTTGGTTTTATTTCCAGACTTTTTTCATCCCTGATGGAAGACCTGAACCTGGAAAGGAGTTATTTTTTCACAATTAGAATATGCTCTTCTTCCCATTGAAAAAAAATAAATAAATAGATAAAAAATAACTGAAGTGCTCTACAAACTGCCTCCAACAACATTTGTAGTTTCTTATCTATCCCCACAAAGAGAACATCAGTACTCCACACTCTCAAAGGCTAAATGTCTATCAATCAAACTGCACTGCTAATTTCATCTGTAGTCTACAACCATATCAACTTAAACCCTTTCATCACATTTCCTTGAAGACTACCTGAAAAATCCGTTCCTTACAACCTAGGGTCCCACCTCTTCCCACAACCTACAATTATACTAAAATAAATTTCATTCCACCAGACATTCCTTTTCTTTTCTAGCATATACAACTTTCACCAAACTAACTTCTAAATTAAAGAGCTACTTACTTAAAAGAATCACAATGTAAATTGTTTCCCAAACATACGTATACCCGTGTGATGGCTCTATCTTATCATACTTGCTATAATTACCCAGTAGACAAGTGTTTATTTATTTCCTACTTTCTTCTCCTTCCTTTCACTCTTAGTTTCCTAAAAAGAAGTTATGTTCTTACCATAACATTCCATCTGTGCTGTTGATCTTCATTAATTCATTACTGATGGGTGTCGGTTCTGTCCTCAGAACCGAGTCGGCCTTTATAACAAGCTCATGCCAGCCAAATAAAATCTCGAGCTAAGCTTACCCACAGTGCCCCTCTCTCTGTTACCTCAGATCGAGTTTGCCTATAAGAGATAGTAAGTGGAGGCTTTTTCTGAGCAAATTCCCTAAAAATAGGATTTGGACCAAATCCGAACCTCCAGGAGCCTTAGGAGGGGGAAGGAGGGTGGGATGTAATGAATGAATGAATGAAGATCAACAACACAGATGGAACTTTATGGTAAGAATATAACTTCTTTATCTGATGTCGTTAATCTTCATTCATTCATTACTGATGGGACAGGACTTTATGTCCTGGGTAGCCCTATGGAAGGATGTTCCTGAGTACTATTGAACCAAAGGATGCTCTCCCCCTGGAGACCAAGTCCAATTCATAATGAGTGATAAGGTATGAGGAGTGGCCCATGTAGCTGCTGCACAGATGTCATCCATGGAGGCCCCAGAATGAAAGGCAACAGATGTCACTACTGATCTGGTTGAATTTGCCTAGACTTTAGTTGGTAGAGGAATTTTGTTTTGTTGGTATATGAAGCATATACAATTCCTCAGCCATTTAGCAAGAGTCACCATAGAAACCGATTTTCCCAAATTTGGTCCTAAATAGGAAACAAATAACTGGTCAGATTTTCATAGTGATTTAGTTCTGTTTAAACAGAATTGTAATTGTCCATAAACATGCAATAAATGCAGACCGTATTCTCCTTTATTAGAAAAATTGGGGAAAAAGACCGGCAGGTCAATTGTTTGATTAATGGTCAATTCTGAAATAACTTTGGGCAAAAAGGAGGGATTAGTCCGGAGTGATACTCTGTCCTTATGAAAGACCATGTAGAGACAGTTTATGCATAAGGTTTGTAGTTCAGAAATTTGTCTTGCTGAGGTAATAGCTACCAAGAATAAGGATTTCCAGGATAAAACTTTTATGTCGCAAGTGACAGCGGGTTTGAAAGGGGATCAAGTCAATGATTGTAGAACTAATGTAAAATTCCTAGGTTCAATTAGTTCTTTGAATGGAGGTCAAATGGGTAAGACACCTTTCAAAAAGGTTTTACACAGATGGCGGGAAATCAAGGACAAATGTTGAAAGCCACTGTGGAAATCTGAAATAGCAGCCAGGTGCACTCTAATAGTGAAGGCTACTATTACCAAATAGAGAAGATTTGACAAGTAATCCAATACAGCACTAATTGGGGCTGAGCAGGGGTCTAGTCCTCTGTCAATACCAAGTGGTAAATCTTTTCCACTTGTTCAGATAAAGTTTCCTGGTGGATGGTTTGTGTGAAGCCAGAAAAAAGTTACGAACAGGGGAGGATAGATCTTTCTGTCTGGTGATTACTGGAAGTGGAGAAACCAAGCTGTGACCTTGAAACTGGATATGTTTGGATGTATCAACCCCTATGGGTGAGACAGTAATTCGGGACTTGGATCCAGATTCCATGGTTGGTGTACTAGATGAGGCCAAAGGAAGGGAAACCAAACTTGTCAGGGCCAGTAGGGTACAATGACGATTACTCTGCTTCTTGACCGAAGGGCCTTCTTTAGAAATTGTGGGATCAGGGGAAGGGGAGGAAAAGCATAAAGAAGTCTTGTGGGCCAACTGTGTATTAGAGCATCCCTCGAGGACTCCCCCTGTGGGGGGATTAGGGCAAAGTAGCTGCTGCATTTGTGATTTCTTGGAGAGGCGAATAGGTCACAACAAGGCTGGCCCCACTGGCTGAAGATCTTTGCTGATATGGTTGTATTGAGGGATCACTCATGAGGCAGGAGGATGCATCTGCTCAGTTTGTCTGCAATCATGCTGGAATCCCCAGGAATGTGCATTGCTATAGTGTTTGGAAGCTATCATCCATTAACAAATTCTCATGGCCACTTAACACAATGGGTAGGACTTAGTTCCCCCTTGTTTGTTGATATACCAGACCACCACCATGTTGCCGGAAAGGACAGCAATTGCCCCTGACAGGAGGATACATTGAAATGCTTGCAATGCTAGAAGCACTGCCCTCAGTTCTAGAACATTGACATGCAGATTGGCCTCCAGAGCGGACCAAGTGTCTTGGACCATCTTTCCCTGGAAGTGCCCTCCACACCTGGAAGTGCCCTCCACACCCTATCAGGGAAGTGTCCATGGTCACTATGGGCTTGGACTGAGAGGGGGAGAAAGGGATTACTCCATAGGTCTTTTTCTGGCTTCATCCACCAAATTAAATCTTGTTTGCATCGGTTTGTTATGCGGATCTGAAAGGACATCGGATGAGTCAAAGGGAAAAGTAGAAAAGGAGATTAATGGAAAAGTTAAAGAAATAGAAATTGAGGTTATGGGGCACCTGCAAAGTGAAGGAGTCAGTGTAGAAAAATCTAATGCAGAAAGCACCACAACAGGATAGAGTAATGGATATCCAAATTAAGGGGAAACCAGTGGAAAAGGAAGCAATTGGTCAGGTGCCATTATCAAGATATTTTGGAGCCTTCCACAGGAAACCAGTATAATTATTCAATTAAAGCTAAATAGCAAGGGAAGGGACAGGAGACTGCAGAAACTCTGATGCAGTCAACGTTGAGGAGTGATAGGCCAGTGAGTTTCCATATGACAAAGCAACGGATGGCACAGGATGAAACTGAAGATAAGATATAGAATGCCCGCAGGAAGTGGAAAACAAAGGATATGCCCTTAGTTTGAAAGAAAATGAACTAAGGGAAGAGTTGCTTGATTTAATGGACAAAGATAGATATATTAAAATCAATGAAAGAAATAGACTGCAGAAGGTCAATAAAACCCCAAAAGTTAGAAATCTGATGAAACAAATGAACACAGTAATTAGGACTGTCCACAGAGATCCATGCGATATAACAGAAGTAAACAGGATAAGTTACTGTGCAGCTAAATTAATAACTAATAAAGTTCTACCACAAGAGCATAGGGTAGTGAGGCAAAGGAAGGGGAGAAATCAAATACCATCATGGAAGTATTGAATAGAGAAAAATATAAAGCAATTAAGACAAGAAGTGTCACTGTTAGAAGACTATAGAAGAGGGAATAGATCAAGAAAAATACTAAGAAAGATAGATGTGATAAAAGCAGTGTGCAGTATTAGTACAAACCAGGATCTATCATGCACTATCGTAAATAACAAACTAAAAATTTCAGCACAGGTGGAAAATCCTAGAAGATACACAGATAAATATAAAGGAAAAGTACAAAATAAGCAATTTAGCGATGACCCAAAAAAGTTTTATAGAGAATTGGGAAACAACGTAAAAGGAATTGAAAGACCACCAAAAAAAGAAGAAATAGATGCATTTTGGAGAAGTATCTATGATGATCCTGTGGAACACAACAAAGATGCTAAATGGATAAAAGAAGTAAAAGAAATAAGATGTTTAAAGGTACAAGAGATGAAATGGGAAAAAGTAACAGCCAGAGATATTTAAACAAAGTTAAGAAAAGCCTCTAATTGGAAAACACCAGGCCCAGATGCAGTACCTAACTTTTGGTTAAAAGTATTAACATCTTTGCACGAAGACTTAGCCATGAGTAAGAACTATTTATATGTGCATCCCGAACAGACACTAACCTGGCTAACAACAGGTAAAACAATGCTCCTACTTAAGAATGAACCAGCAAACTACCCTAAAAATTATAGACCAATAACTTGCCTACCGACGATGTATAAACTATACACGGGAATTGATACCGACAGAGTTTGTAGTCATTTAGAAGAAAATTCAATTATGGCAGTAGAACAAAAGGGCAATAAAAGAAAGTAATATGGAACAAAGGATCATCTGATGTTAAATAAAATCATAGTGGAGAACTATAAAAAGGGGAAGAATCTAAGTATGGCATGGATTGACTACAAAAAAGCATTTGATAGTATCCCACATTCATGGATAAAACAGTGCTTAAAAAGGTATATGATACATCCTACACTGATCAACTACGTTATAGTGACCATGAAACAATGGCAGACTACTTTGCAATTAAATCATGATAAAGGACAAATTAATTTACCAGGGATAAAAATTCAAAGGGGGGATATTCCAGGGTGACTCTCTTTTACCATTACTATTCTGCCTTGCCCTTAACCCATTAAGCTGTCTACTTAACAGCTTAGGCCATGGCTATAATGTGGCTTCTAGAAAACAACAAAGTCTAAAGACTTCTCATCTTCTCTCTGTTGATGATTTAAAACCGTATAGCTCATCAGACAAGGAACTAAAAGCACAGCTGCAGGTTGTTAAAACTTTTTCAGATGATATTAGAATGTCATTTGGCCTTGATAAATGTGCAAAAGCCACCTTTAAAGCAGGAAAACTGCAGCACCAGGAAAACATCAGTTTGGGACATGAATGTGATATAAAAGCACTTGAGATGAAGGAGTTTATAAATACTTGATGGACTACATATAAAACTTAGTAAGGAGTACTTTAGAAGACTTAAATTAATCCTGAAAACAGCATTGATGTCCAGGAACAAAATCCAAGCTATAAACCAATTTGCTCTGCCTGTCCTAACTTACAGATTTGGAGTGATTGACTGACTCCAAAACGTGTTGGATAGATTCGATATTAAAACAAGAAGTATGCTTCATGCTCACCAGATGATCTATAAAAAATCAGTGCATACCAAGATTATATATTCCCCGTGTTCCCCGGTACAGTGTCTCCGTGTTCCCTGGTACACCGTGTTCCCTGGTACAGTGTCTTTTTTTCGCACATCTACCATGGTTCTGGTTGCTTTGACAGAATGGAATTCTTCCTGTGGCTCCCTCCCTGGCAGTGGGTTTTTCAGAGTGGGGAGTGACCCCGGTCCTGAAGTTGTCTTTCTTGGTTCCAGGCTCCCACCCCTCTTTTGGAGGACCTGCTTTCCAGGTGGTGGAGAGGGCACTGGCCTCTGCAGGTTCTCAGTTGGTCCCTCCAGCACCAGAGATCCACCTTTTCCCTTCCTCTGAGCCACAGTTGACACAGCCCACTACTTATGGACACTGGGCTCGGGAACCTCCATACACCCTTCAACAAGGTTCCCTCTCTGCAGGATCCTCCTTGGATGCTCCCATCGAGGATGTTCCTTGCAAGAGATCGTGCAAGAGGAAGCACATGGATTCCCCAGAAGAATATCTGACCGAAGATATGGACTACAATGTGGGGGAAGGGTCCCCACAGTCGCCCCCTGATGATGTCTCCTTTGCAGATATCTTAGAAATCCTGAAGCAGCAGGGTGACTAGAAGTCCACCACCCCTTCCTCTGATAAGTCTTGCAGGCTTTCTGGGCCCGGCCCTCTACTTCCTGGGTGATCCCGCCTGCAGATGAACTTGTCCAACTCATCATGCAGCACATGTGGAAGAGTCCTGATACCATTGAACCTATCCACCCGGAGGCCAGACAAAATTCTTTCCCCTCCAGAGGACAACCCAGACTAGTCCAAGGGCCTTCTGGTAGATGCTATTATTGTGGCAGCGGCCACTAAAAAAGAGCTCGCCAAAGAGAGCACTACTGTCCATCCCCCAAACAGGGAGTCTCAGGCAATAGACATACTAGGAAAGTGGGCGTATTCTTCAGCGATCTTTGCCATCTGGTCCCAGAATTATCTGGCACATTTTACTCGGCTTCAGAGAGACCTAATTTCAGAACTCTCAGAAACCCTGGCAGGAGCAGTCTCTGATGAGGTACAGGAAAAACTTCCCTCACAACTTGCAACCCTGGAGTCCATCTCTAATTTATCCATGAGGTTGATTTCCCACTCTATCGAAGGGGTGGCTAGAGCAGCGGGTGCAGTTGTCATGAGATGTCCCGCCTGGATGTGCCTATGTAACTTCGGTGATCCTTTTATGTCTTCCTTCCTAAATGCCCCCGTAGAGGCCTCCTCTCTTTTTGACCCAAAGGTAGAAGACACTTTAGCCAGGTGTGAAAAGGACGGTAAGACCTTGTCTGTTGTGGGCGTACATTTTTCCACACCCCAACGACCCTATTCCAGGATTCAGAGGAGTGGAAAAATGTGGTACAAAAAATCCCACGGTCCTATCTGTGACACATGTGGCAAGTTTTCCCCCCAGGGGAGAGGGGGAAACTCATCTGGAAGATGCCTCTACAGAGGCAAAGGGGGTCCACATAATCAGGGATCCAGAGATTCATTCTCTGGACAGCCCTACCAGTGCTCCTGAAGAGCAGACCAATTGCTTACTTCTGGAAGCAGTCTGGGGACGTTTTTCTCTGCACCACCTTGCTTGGCAAACGATAACCACAGATTCTTGGGTGCAGACGATAATTGCCAGAGGTTATCACATACCTCTCACTACTTGCCCAAGGCCACTAAGGCACATTCCCGATGTTCCACCCAGTCAAAGGGAAGCAGCTGCTCAAGAAATTCAAAAGCTGCTCTTAAAAAGAGTCATCCAAGCAGTCCCACCAGACCGAATGGAATCCGGACTTTACTCGAGGTTCTTTTTAGTGCCAAAAAAGATAGGGTACTGGAGGCCAATCTTGGACCTCAGCATCCTAAACAAATTTGTCAATCAAACAAAATTCCGGATGGTCACGTTTCAGTCTATCCTACCTTTCCTGGAGAAAGATGATTGGATGTGCTCAGTAGATCTTCAGGATGTGTATTACCACATAAAAATGGACAAATGCTCCAGAAGATTCCTTCGCTTCCGGCTGGGAACTAATCATTACCAATTCTGAGCACTGCCCTTTGGACTCACTACAGCCCCCAGAGTGTTCAGCAAATTCATGGAAGTGGTAACAGCTCACTTGAGACTGCAAGGATTCAGGGTGTTTCCATATTTAGATGACTGTCTCCTTACCGCCCCCACCAAGCGCCTACTGGTTACAGCCTTACATTACACTCTAAAACTAGCAAAATACATGGGGATCTCAATAAATGAGGAGAAATGCAAGTTGATTCCTTCTCAAACTCTGGAATACACGGGAGCAACTTTCAATACTCAGTCTTGTCTAGTCTTCCTTCCATGTCACAGATTAGAAAGACTGAGGTCCCAACTCCGGGTGATACTCTCTCAGGACAAAGTTTCAGCTCGGGCAGTCCGTTATCTTCTAGGATCAATGGCAGCATCGATTACAATAGTTCCCCTGGTGAGACTACACATGAGACTTCTTCAGTGGATTCTATTAACACAGCGGTCTCTCTCTTTTTAATTTCTCCAGATCTTTTGGGATTCTTATACCATGACTTGAATGGACCCCATTCCTAATTCAAAGTGCGATTAAAGTTAATGAAATTAGTATTGTTTCACTTTTTGATATCAGCCAAAAGTGTTCTTCGCAGCACCCACAATGTGTCCAGTAATGACTCCTTCTGTAATTTGTATGGAGTTGCGTGTATTGGTAGCATATCTAAATATGATGGTAGACTCTTTTTTTATAAGACCCATTACTCCTACTACAATTGGAACTATCTGGGTATCCTTTTTCCACATTGCTCTCGTTTCTACTTGCAGATCCAGATATTTTATAACCTTGTGTCTCTCTGTATGCAGGACACAGTAGTCACTGGGTGGAGGTGATTCAGTTATCAATGCTGCTCTTGTCTTCTTTTCTTGGACTACTATATCCAGTTTTCTAGCATCTAGCTTTAGAATTGTTGGTAATGGATGATCCAATGTGATGTATCATTTTCTATGATGCTTTGTGGCTCATGTTTCCAGTGCTTCTCAGCCACTTCAAAACCATAATGTTTGCACAATCCCCAGTGCAACATTCTTGCCACATTATTGTGCCTTTCAGTATACAGGCCCACTGCCATTAGTATGTTACAACCAGCAATGAGGTGTGCGACTGTTTCCAGTTCGGTTTTACAAAACCTACATTTATCCGTTTCTCCCACATGTTCAATGGACTCTGTAAACCAGCGTGTACGTAGACCACTGTCTTGGGCTGCCAATATTAATCTTTCATCTCTTGGTTTGAATTCACCTCTCCTTAACCATTCCTGTGTTCGTTCCTGATCAACATGAGGTTCTTCCAGAAGTGTTCTGTACTTGCCACTATATTTATGATTTTTCCACATTTCTTGCCCTTTCATCTGGTCCTTCACCTTATATACTTTCTTTAGTTTTTTGGCACATTCAGGCACTCACCTTATATTCTTTCTTTTGTTTTTTTTTGGCACATTCAGTTGCTGTCTGATTTTTATCTACTTCTGGTTTGATTTCCATTCCTACTTGACGGCGATATGCTTCTGCTAGGTTAAGCATAGAAGTAATCTTAGATTTATTCTCCTCATGTTTCAAAACTTTCACTACATTCTGGTCTTGTGAGGCCAGAAGATGTGTGAAGTCCCATGATTGCAGATCTGTACATGTAATCATTTCTTCTGTCTCAAGGATGGGCCAACTCCAAGAGAGTCGAAGGCCAAAGGGTAGACTCCAGTACCATGGTAAGATCTACCACTGACATCGAAGAAGCTGGAACTGAGGTTGGTGCCAGTGTCGAATGCTCCAAAACCTGCAAGGAGGTCGAAAGAGGAAAATATTGTGGAGTCTTTGGAGAAATTCCCTCAGCTCTGGATGGGAGGGAGGGTTTGGATGGAGTTGATATTCCGCTGGCTGCCAAAAGCTGATCCACAAGCCTCACTATGTCAAGTTCTGAAAGACTCTTGGAGGAGCAAGTGGACATCTCTGATGGTGAAATAGGGTGCTCTACAAAGGGACTGTGTTGCTGGCCAAAACCTGGGTCCACTGAGGGGAAATATCTGGTCCAAGGAGTGATTTCACCTTTCTGCACCAAGGTCAAAAGACCAGTATGAAGTACAGGGAGGGGGGAAGTGACCAGATCTGGGACAACTATTTTTGGTGCCGAAAGGTGGGTCAGTGCCGTAGTCACACCTAGTGCTGAAGATATTGTCGGAGCCGTGCTCGGTGCAGGCATAGGTGCAGAAGAAGACAGCACCAATGACAGTTGTTGTCTTTGAAACAAAGTAATGCCGAGGTTGAAGGTTTAGGCCCCGGTGCCAAGGGTATTGGTGCCAATTTAGGAACTTTTAGTTTTGGTTCCGACTGTTTAATTTCAGTGACATGAGGAGGGTAAGGATTTGCTCCTCTTTTTATGTTCTCTCTTAGGAGTGGGCTTGCCGACCAACTCAGAGATAGTCTCCATGAAAGGAAATTTTAATAAACCTTTTAACATTAATTTATTCTTATGCTCTGCTAAAGTACGGGAGCTGAAGCCTCTGCAAATTTCACAAGGGGGTTTCACAGAAAGGTGTGGTACCTCTAGACAATACACACAAGATGAATGACTATCCACATTAGGCATCTTTCTGTCACACTGATCACAGCGTTTGAAGCCCATGGTTCCTTTTTTATCTGACATGTCAAATGTGAAATAACAGTAGTAGCGAAAAACACAGTCATACAGGACAGACGGGAATTTTTTTTTTTTTTTTTTGTAATATCCGCCGTGGTGCATTGTTGCCTCACAGCAAGAGGTTCTCCCATTCAATTCTCTGCTGGAGTGCGGGGAGTGCCTTCTGTGTGGAGTCTGCATGTCCTCCCCGCAGTTGGGTTGCCGTTCAAAAGACATGCGTAAATGGGCATGCCTTTGTTAAAGGTTGGACGTCGAGCTGGCACCTCGGAGTTCGTGAAAATCTACTGCCAATCATTAGCAGACCGGAGTTCTGCTGTGGCGACCTCTGACTGGGAAAAGCTGAAAGACAACAACAATAGAAGAAAGGAAAGGAACATTTACCAACAATGGTAAAAGAAATACCCAAGGGGTAAGGGAAAGGCCTGGACCAATTATGGTACGAAGAGCACCAAACTTGGTAGAAAAGGCAGAAAAAAGAAAGGGACATGGACGCAGATAAACAATATTATGCAATTAATACAGAGTAAAAATAAGAGTTTAAGAAAGGCAATAAACAATTTAGATTAGTATTGAAAAGTTATAACTGACTTGGCTAGGATGCATCTTGTTTTGTATGCAAGCAAACGAGATCTGAGATATTATGGAGAGTAGCACTATGGGTAAAAGCTTAGCTTGAGAGTTTTTTGGCTGGCACGAGCTTGTTATAATGGCTGACTCAGTTCAGAGGACAGAAGCGACACTCATTAGTAAGGAATGAATGAAGATTAACAACATCAGATGGATGCATTAGTTTGTAATGCAACTCTGTCCTTATGAAAACTTAGGTGGAGGCTTCACAGACAAGGTCTAAATCTCTGAAATTTGTCTGGCAGAAGTAATAGCCACCAAAACAAAGTTTTCCAAGAAAGAAATTTGAGATTGCAATCATGTGCAGGTTTAAAGGGAGGAAGGAGATGAGCTTGCAGTACCAGTGTTAAGTCCCACGAGAGTAGGATCTTTAATGGGGAGGGTCTTAACAGAAGTGTGCCTCATAGAAAGGTTTTACAAAGTTTATGGAAAGTAAGTGAAGAGCCATCAAGATCAATATGGAAATTAGAAATCACTACTAACTGAACCCTTACTGTTGAAGAACTGGCCCCTTGATTAAAAAGCAACATCAAGAACTCCAGGCTACTATGAATCGGTTCAGGAAAAGGCGTCCACATTATTTTGAAGTGCCCAGTGCATAAATCATTTCTATTTGCTAGCATAAAGTTTCCTTGTAGATGGTTTGAAGGAAGATAAAATTTGGCGGACAAGGGATGACAGCATAGGTTGTCTGGTTATTACTTTAAATGGAGAAACCAAGATGAGACTAGGGAGGTCCAGATGCATCATGTCTGTCGGGTGAGACAGCAGATCTGAAGCTCAGTCCAGGATCCAGGGTCGATGAATCAAATGAGACCACAGGAAGGGGAAGCAAATCTATTGAGACGAAAAAGGTGCATGAGGATGACTTTGCTCTTCAAACTGGCAGCTCTCTATAGAAACTTTGGGATCAAAGGAATTGGGGAATATGCATAAAGCAGCTGGGGGGGGGGGTCAACTGGGAAGGACGGCATCCCTCTGTGATTCCCCCTTTGGGGGGAGGATTAGGGCAAAGTAGCTGCTGCACTTGTTGTTCAGGGAAGATGCAGAGATCACAGCATGGCTGATCCCACTTGTGGAAAATCATATCTGCTACTGTCTGATTGAGGGACCATTTGTGAGATATTAGAATGTACCTGCTCAGCTTGTCCCGTAGCACACTGGACTTCCCTGGAATGTGTGCTACTATTAGAAAGCGGTTGGAAGATGCTGCCCATTGCCATACCCTGAGTGCTTCTCGACGTAGGGGATACGATTTGGATCCTCTCTGTTTGTTGATGTACCAAACCACTGAACAGTTGTCTGTTTGTATTGCAATCATTCCAGAAGGGAAAGCAATATGAAAGGCTTGCAAAGCTAAAATCACTGCTCTCAATTCTAGAACAGTGATATGAAAATTTCTCTCCACAGGAAACCAAGTGCCTTGGACTGTCTTCCTTAGGTAATGCCTCCCATCCACGCCAGCTGGGAATCATCCATGGTCATTATGGCCCTGGGCTGAGAGGGGACAAATAAACAGCCTTGTAAAACCTGATCAGATTAAATCCACCACATGAGATCCCTTTTGCATATGTTGCTAATTCGTATCAGGGCAGATAGGGGGAGATGAAGAACTGACCATTGGGAGACCAGCATTCATTGAAGGATTCTCATGTGAAATCTGGCCAAAGGCACTAATGTTATCACTGCCGCCATTGATCCCAGAGCCTGAAGGACCAAACAGGCCAAAACTCTGGTATTGGAAACTATCTTTTTCACTTGCATTCTTATTGTCTAAACTTTGGAGAGGGGAAGTCAGACTATTGATGATTTTGTGTCAAGTAGTGCCCCTATGAACTATAGTGTAAGAGTTAGCTCTGAGATTTTTTTGTAATTTATAGTTATTCCTAGCACAGTACAAGTTTGGATCACTTTTTCGCTTGCTATGATAGGCTGATGCCTGGTCGGGTGGATATGAATCAGTCATTTAAGTATGAAAACACCTGGAATCATTGCAGTCTCAAGTGAGTTGCTACTACTGCTATGCATTTGGAAAACACTCTGGGGGCTGTGGTAAGACCAAAGGGCAGAACTCTGAACCGATAATGAACGACTCCCAGCCAGAAGCACAAGAACATTCTGGACCGTCTGTAAATTTGTATGTAATAGTATGTATCCTGAAGGCCTATACAGCATATACAATCGTCCTTCTCCAAAAATGGGAGAATGGACTGAACTGTGACCATACAGAACTTGGTCTTTTGAATGGATTTGTTTAAGATGCTGAGATCCAAAAGTGGTGTCCAGTCCCCTGTTTTCTTTGACACTAAAAAGAATCCTGATTAAGTTCCAGATTCTATCTGGTCTGGGGGTACGTGTTGGATGACTAGTTTGTCTATCAGCTTTTGTATTTGAATTGCTGCTTCTTCCCTTTGACTAGGTGGAACATCAGGGAATTTTCTTGAATTGGGAGGACAAAAAGAAAATTGTATTATATAACCTCTGGAAATAATCCTCTGTACCCAAGTATCTGTTATTTCTAGCCAGACTCTCTGTTGCAGGGGCAAGCAACCCTTGATTGCCTGTAGAGCTGGACAATCAAGCCTCCTTTCAGGAGTCCTGGAACGGTTTGCCAAAGAATATGGTTCTGCGGATCAACTCTGTCGTGAGAGTGGCATCTACCATTAAAGTTCCCCCTTCTGCCCCTGGGGGAACCTCCACCACGTGTATCCTGGAAAGCACCTTGAGATTTCTTGAACTCCATTTTACCGTCACCGCAATGATTCCTTGAAAAGAATCTTTGAGGGGTGGAAAAATGTATGCCCACAGTATTAGGGTTTTTCCATCCTTCTCACACCTGGACAATGTATCTTTTACCTTGGGACAAAAGTGACATGCCGTCAAAGGGAGCATTGATGAATGAACACTTAAAGGGTTCTGCAAAATCATACAAACACATTCAGGCATGTTTCCTAATGGAAACACCTGAACCTGCTGCCCTTGAGGTTCCTTCAGTTACATTAAAAATGAGCCTTATGGAAGAGTTGGGAAATGCCTGAACCTGCTGCCCTTGAGGTTCCTTTGGCTACATTAGAAATGAGCCTTATGGGAGAGTTGGATATGGGCTGTAAGGTAGCCAACTGAGAAGTGATCAAAGTCTTCACATTTTCAGCAATGGTTCCTGACAGGGTGTCTTACAGTTCCTTAATCAGGTCCCTCGGTAGTCTTGTGAAATGTGCTAAATAGTTCAGTGACCTTAAGGGGTAGTTCACTGAAGCACAGACATGCTTCCAGAATCTGCCATTGCCTATGACTCCTTGTTGGGGGGGATGAACAGAGAAACCATCTTCCACCAGTTCCTTGTTAGTGACAGCAGCCATGACTATGGCATCCACAGGCACAACTTTGGATCAAAATTGTCTATCCTCTGGGGGAGTCATAATTTTGTCAGGCTTCCTGGGGATGGGCTCAATGGTGTCAGGATCCTTCCATGCCCTTCGAGATACCAAACTGATGAGCTCATTGGTGGGTGGGACCACCCAGGAGGTTGATGGGCCAGTACCACACTCCTCCAAGAGTTCAGATTCTTCTGACAAAGCATTGCTGGGCTTCCCAGCCACCTCTCTGTTTGAGGATCTCAAGGATGTCTCTGAATGAGACACCATCAGGAGGTGACTGTGGGGACCTTTCACCCTCATCAAAATCTGTATCTTCGTTGACAGATTCAGGAGAATCTATACGCTTCCTCTCTTGCATGTTCTATTCTTATGGACCTCTATGGTGGGATGCTACGGGGAGGTATCGGAAGAGAAGAGGATACCCTGATGGGAAGCCTGGGGTTTTGGAATCTGCTGTCTCTGTAGAGACAAAAGTTGAGAGTCTAGATGCAGAGTTGGAAAAGATGTTGATTTAGGATCAGAGAGGGTAGGCACCATCTGAATCAGAGATGCAGACAGAGCTCTCTCCAAAACCCTAATGGCAAACCATCCTGAAGAGGGATATGAACCTGGATCCAAAAGGACAAGACCCTGACCCCTAGTCCCTCCCTGCTGCATGGACAGACACCACGAGGCTGAAGTCAGAACCAATCTGAACATCACCAAGGCTCCAAAATGCAGAGATGGCTCCAAAACCCTTGGAGTTGCAGCACCTTGGACCCAATAGGGTAGTATCGGCTCTGACAGCTCTCCAGATCTGACTGGACCAAACAGCTCAGAGCAAGTTTTGGATCTGCGGATACAAAGATTCTAGGATCTGAAGCAGATGAGTCTGGATGACTCAGATCCAAGTGCTCTGTAACCTCAGTAGGAGTCAAAGGAGGAAATGGTAGTGGAGGTGGCATGGATGTTCGGGCTTCCTGATCTGATGGGGTAGGAGCCGAGAAAGGGGTAGGCTGGCTCTGCGCTGACAGGATCTTTATCACTAACCTCTCCAAATCATTTTTGGTCAGACTTCTAGAAAAGTGGGAGGATAGAGCAGATGGAGATTTAGGTCTCTCCAAAAAAAGGGTAAGGTACTCTTGAGGAAACTGGATCCAGTCATGGGGAGTACCTTGTTCTAGGAAAAGTAGGCAAAGTTGACTTTAGCATCTGATTCAAGGTCTTCAGATCCAATGAATATTTACTTTTCAGAGACTTCATATCCGAAGAAGCCATCAGATCCAATGGCAGCTTTTTAGACGTTATCGGATAAAAGGAAAGGGATGGATCAGAGAGTTTTGTTTTCTTCTTCAATGGATCAGGTAAAACCGTAGAATCTAAAGAAGTCCTTTTTGTGGATTTCTTCAAGGACCTGGAGGATGCAGAAGAGGTGCTCAGAGAAGCATGAGATATCTTTTTAGGCTTTTCTTTAAATGCTACAGAGATAGCTTTATCAAAGGAAAAAGGCAAGAGACCTTTTAAAATACGTTTACTCCTACGATCTATCAGTCATCTAGGGTTAAAAGCATGGCAGATCGCACAATTTTCCTGGAGGTGAAGAGGGTCTAAGCAAAAAATACACAGAGTCTGAGAGTCAGAAAGAGGTATCTTCTAATCACACCTTCCACATTTTTTAAAGGTCACTGGGCTTTTCTCCTTTTCAGCCATAAGCTCACAATCAGTAAGATGCAACAAAATGACCAACAGAAATAAACACTGACAATACTATTAGAATATATGTATTAGAAAGATTATAGAAGAAAAAACATTTTTTAAGATAATAGAAAGAGGTTGAAGAACTACCTACAATGGTACTAAAAATTACACAAACGTATCTACAATAAAGGTAAGAGAGAAAAAAAAAAGAGAAATGACAGAGAGATACTAACAATAGTATCCAAAAGCAGTTTTTAAGGGCAAAGGTACCAATAACGTAAACACAAACACAAATACTCTAAAAAAATATACGTCTGGTACCACCACAGCTCTTCAGTTTATAGTCTTTTATTCATCAGACAGATTAAAACAGTTAGCGCTTTCTTCTTCCTATGGGAGGGTAATGAAATAGATTTATGCACATTTATTGAATACATCAATCAAACAACTATTTTTTTTTAAATTGAAGGGAAATGGTCTAAAACAGGGATCGAATTTTTAGATGTATTTATAAATAAATAAAATTGAAGATTTACAACTATGTTATATAGAAAGAACTGTAGGAAAAACAGCCTTCTTCATCATACAAGCATGCCCCCCAGACACATACATCAGAATATAGTCAAAAATCAAGGAATAAGGATATCCAATTTGACTAGTGATGATGTTACATGCGAACAAACCTTACAACAATTGAGTAATGAATTTGCTACAAGGTGATATTCCATGCAAGAAAGAGAAGTATTGAAGGATCCAAGAATGATAGATAGGAGAGGGAAAGGAAGACCATATTATGGAAACAAAAATATGCATACTACAAGATCAATTCAGACAGGTAGGCAAGTGACAGATATACAAATAAGATTGAATATACCATATTCCAACAATAACATAGATGTGAATAGGGTTATTAATAAAAGTTGGACCATTTTAACTACTAATGAAGAAATATGTACCATTATGGGCCAACGACCAAGATATGACTACAGTAACAGCAAATCTCTAAAAAGACTATTATGTTATAAAGAGACTAAAGGAAAGAAAATAACATCAGAAAGACAAGGAACTTTTCCTTACAGAAACTGTAACCAATGTTCATACATGCTAGGTTCGAATAACTTTATACATCCAGATAATGGTAGGATATATACCTTTAGACACTATGCAGATTGTAAATCCAGGAATTTAATATATTTAGCTAGTTGTGTCAAATGTACTAGTTACTATATAGGCAAGACCAACTGAACCTTAAGAGAAAGGGTAAGAGAACATATTTATGCCATTAATAGGGAAGATGAGACCAATGCTTTAGCTAGACACACATTAGACCATGACTTAAGTCATAAATTCAAGTTCATGGTAATAGAGCTGTTCAACAAAAGTAAAAGAATTGGGAATATAAAGAATTATACACAGCAACAGGAAATAAAATGGATTATCAGGATGCAATTGGATAGAGGCAAGGGCTTAAATGAAAGAGTCTCTATAAAACCCTTTTTAAAGGACAGATCTTTGAAATACTGAATAAATATAATTGTGAAACAACTATTTTATATATATTACAGTGAATGAGAGTTCTCTTTTAATTATATATACATATATTTATATATATATTTGTGATTATATACTGGACGGTAAATATTGTTTTTAATAGTACTGTTTGAATGTATCTTTTAAGTATATTTAGTATTAATATTTATATTCAGAGTATATAAAATTAGTTCTGAAATATAGATAATTTTTGAAATTTAAATGAATTAACATATAAAGATGTTTTTATAAGTATATTTTATTAGCTACAATAGCTCTCATATCATGTTTTTAAATTTATATATGCAATAGAATTAAGATATTGGAATAACAAAGCCGATACCTCCATCTAGTGGTAAAACATGAAATGGTTAAAGAACTATGAATAGATTTTTGGCGCCTTTTTTGCTATTTAAACTGTTAAGCAATGTTACTGAATATGTCTGAAGAAGGGTTTGGAAGTAACCTGAAAGCGCTAACTGTTTTAATCTCTCTGATGAATAAAAGACTATAAACTGAAGAGCTGTGGTGGTACCGGACGTATATTTTTTAGAATACCAACAATAGTATCAACAGTGCACTAGCACAAAGGAAAGGATTTAAAAAGGTGAGATAAATTTAGAGAAAATAATTATGAAAAAATCATTTATCTACTTAGTAGCTCAAGAGACAACAGAAACTACGTTTTTCACCTAGAGGCAGCAAATGAGATCTGAGGTAATGGGGGTTGGAGCATTCTGGGTAAGGGAGAAGCTCAAGAGTTCAGGGTTGCCCAGGGGCTCAGATCCAAACCCATCAGTTGAGGACATAATGAAAGCTGACATTAGATAGATAGTTTTCCAAGAAAGGAATTTCATATCACAAGTGTTTGCAGGTTCAAAAGGTTTCTGAGTCAGGCCTTGAAGTACAATAACCGTGAGATCCCAAGTAGGAGACGGGTCCTTTATAGGAAGTCTAAGGAGAAAAAAAATCTCTTTCATGAATGCCTTGCATAGTCTACAAGTGGAAAGGGAACACAAATCATTTCCAGTGTGAAAGTTGGAAATAGCTGCCAATTGAAGTTTTATAGTGGAAAAACTAGCTCCTTCCTTAAAAGAGATGTAAGGAAAAAGGATGGTTGAAATGAGGACTGAAAAAGGGGTCAATATTGTCTTTGGAAACCCATATAGTAAATCTTTTTTCATTTGCTTCTGTAGAACTTCTTAGTAGATGCTGTTTGGTATGCTGAAACTATATCAGGAAGAGGAGAAGCAGGCCTCGACCTTCGTACAATTACTGGAAGTGGAGAAACCATGCAGTTACCTTAAGGATGTAGAGACTGGAGTGCTGACTCTCTGATGGGAGAGATAGGATATTCTGGCTGAGCTCCAAAAACCAAGGAGGACATTTCAGGTGAGACCAGAGAAAGGGAAACCAAACTTGATGAGAACAAAAGAGGGCAATGAGGATGACTGACTTCTTCAGCTTGCTGGCTTTCTGCAGGAATTTTAGGATCAAATGAAGTGCAGGATAAGCATAAAGGAGACCGGGGGGCCAATTGAGAACTAGTGCATCCCTCGGTGACTCCCCAGAAGAGGGGATCAGAGTGAAGTTCTTGCTGCACCTGTTTTGGGGGGAAAGCAAAGAGGTCACAAAAAGGTTGGCCCCAATGGCTGAAAATCAGATTCACCACTGATTGAGCCACTACTCATAAGGGGTCAGGATGGACCTGCTGAGTTTGTCTGCAAGAACGTTGGATTTCCCCAATATATGAGTTGCAACTAGAAAGCAGTCTGAAAATATCACCCACTCCCAGACCCTCATGGTCTCTCTGCATAAGGTGTAAGAGTGGGTTCCTCCTTGCTTGTTGATATACCAGACTACTGACATGTTGTCAGTGTGTATTGCAATAGTCCCAAAGGGGAGACTACCCTGAAAGGCTTGCAACATTAGAAGAACTACTCTCATCTCTAGGACACTGATATTCAATCTAGACTCCGAGGAAGACCACGTGCCTTGGACGATCTTTCCCTTGAAATGCACCCTGCACCCCAGTTGGGCAGCATCTGTGGTCACTGTGGCTGTGGGGAGAGGAGGAAGGAACAGCCTGCCAAGGAACATTGAAGATGACGTTTGCAAATCAGAGTTAATTTGATAGGAACAGATAACTATTGGTAAATAATAGACCACTGAACAGACAAAGTCCAATGGAGGATTTGCATAAAAAGCCTTGATAAGGGAACTAGGATTATGGCAGCTGACACAGAAGCAAAAGCTTGTAGTATCAAATTTTGCAGATGGAAATGGTAGAGGGGGCATGTCCCATACTTGTTTTCTCAAAGATCTTGTACGATGTAGAGGGAAAGAAGCCACTTGGTGTGTCGTATCCAGAACACCACCAATGATTTCCAAATTCTGAATGGGAGACAGGTTTGATTTGGCAAGGTTTATGCAATGCCCAGGGAATTGAAGATCTGAAACAAGTAATCCCTGGCCTGAAGTAGTTGAGGTCTGGTTGTGGCAGTTAGAAGCCAGTCATCCAAATACAGAAACACCTGGATCCTTTCAGTCTCAGGTGAGCTGCCACTACTGCCATGCATCTGGTAAACACTCAGAGGGCTGTGGTGAGTCCAATGGGCAGAGCTCTGAATTGGTAATGACTGGCTCCCAGCCTGAAGCACAGGCTTTTGGAGTGTCTGTCTATTTTCATGTGATAGTATGCATCCTGAAGGTCTAGAGAGCACATCCAATCATCCTTGCTAAACAGTGGTAGGATGGACTGAACAGTAACCTTCTGAAATTTTGACTTCTTTACTTACTGATTTAGATTGCTTAGATCCAGAATTGATCTCCAGTCCCCGATTTTCTTTGCACTAAAAAAAGTGGAATTAATTTCCAAATCCTTTTTGTTGGGTTAGGACCTCTTGGAAGACTTTTTCTGCAGAAATTTTTGAATCTCTAGTGCTGCGTGCTCCCTCTGACTGGGTGGTATGTTGGAGAGCTTCTTTTGTTCAACTGGAGGTGGAAGAAAAAACGGAATGTAATAGCCTCTAGATATTATGCTTGGCACCCAGGCATTTCTTGTCAGATTAGTCCAGGCATCCAGGTGCAGTGAAAAATTACCCCTGACTGCCTCCAGAGATGGACAGCCAGGCAGTGCTTCAGGAGCACTGATACAGCTTATCAGAGAAGGGTTCTCTAAAGCCCTAATTCTACAGACTCCTCTCTGCCTCTGGGGTGGCGTCTACCATTAAAACTTCCTCCTCTGCCTCTGAAGGAAGAATCCCCGCGTTGATCCTGAAAAGACCCTTGGGATTTTCAGATCCAAGTCTTCTTACCACCTTGCTTGCTGGTTTCTGGAAAATGTACGCTGAAGGGTAGAGAACTTGATCCCCACAGCAGGCAGGGTCTTTCCTTCCCATTCGCTGCGGGCAAGAGTTTCTTTGACAGATGGTCCAAACAAAGATGATCCATTGAAGGGGGCACTGACAAAAGACACCTTGAAAGGTTTCTGTAATGTCACTAAGCCTCATCCAGGCATATCTGACAGCAATACCTCAGCTGTCTACCCATGAAGTGCCATCCGCTGTATGGAAGATGAGTCTCGTGGAGGAATTAGCCACAGAAGTAAAAGTAGCCAGTGGGGGATACTTTCTTGAAGACCTCATCCGACATGGTCTCTGCAAGTGAGTTGGAAAGTTCCTTGACCAAGTCTCTCTGTAAGTGAGTGAAATGTGCCAAGTAATTTAATGACCTAAGTACAAAGGTAGCAGAGGCATAAATGCACTTACCAAATCTGGCCATTGCTTGAGATTCCCTGTTCGGCACATGGACAGAGTAGCTCTGCTCGGCTAGCTCCTTTTTGATGGCTGCTGCCACAACAATAGCATCAACAGGAACAACTTTAGTCCAATGCAGTCTTATCTTTAGGGGGAACTAGGAATTTGTCTGGGCATTTGGGGATCAGTTCAATAGTGTCCTTCTCCTTCCAAGACCGGTGGGAAACTAAATCAATAAGTTCGCCGACTGGTGGTAATCCAAAACATAGATGGACCCATCGTGAAAGTCTCCAAGAACAACAACTCTCCAGAATCTTCAGGAAAAAGGATGTTGGGCTGACCAGTCACCTTTCTTGTCTAAAGATCTCTAAGATGTCTCCAAAGGAGACATCATCTGGTGGTGATCATGGGGATCATTCTCCCTCACGAAAGTCTGTGTGTCTCCTCTTGCACATTTTCTTTCAAGGAACCTTCTTTGTAGGGTGTTGAGGAGAGGTATCAGAAAAAATGAGAGGCTTCCTCAGGGGGGAAGATCCTGCAGGCTTCTTGGGGTAGGCTAACTTTGGACAGGAATAATGGGTTCAGCACTCATATCCAATGAAAGATGAAGGGAACGATCGGAGATGAAAGAGGTCAACTCTCTATGAGAAGAGAAAGCCCTTTCTACACTCTGGAAAGCCGATGGACCTGGAGACCCCCCCCCCCATATCTCCCTCAGCGATGAGGCAGTCTAGGAAGAAAGAACAGGGACTAGTCCTGATCTGTGGTCTCCAAACAGAATAAGACCTGAGCTATCGAGGGCTGATGTGCCAAGAGGAAGAGATGGATCTGAGAAAGTTGGAGCCTCCCCCTGGCCTCTTTAGAGAGGAAAAATAATTCTAAGAACTATAAACTGCCAGCTAGGAAATATATGTTTAAATGTGGGACTTGTTCCCAATATAAGTATATCTGGGTAACTGATCACTGCGAAATTAGAAATGTAAGATACAATGTTAGAGGCCATTTCATGTGTTGTAGTAAGAGTGTGGTTTATCTGTCACAAAGCCAGACTTGTCCAGCATTCTATATAGGTAAAACTAAGATAAAGTTGTGGGATTGTATATATGAACACATGTTGGATGTGAAAAAATGCAAGGATACAAATGCATTATTTAAAAACATTTGTGAACATAACACTCACAAATTTTATTTTATATTAGAACAGGTGGATATGGACCAACGAGGATGTATTTTAGATGAACATTTAAATTGTAGTGAAGTGAAATGGTTATTGTTAACGAATGCAACAGTATCCCCTGGCTTAAACAAATCTATTTCTTTAAATCCTATTTTAAAATTAAAGAGTTATGATGTCAGGGTAATTAAGTAATTGATGGGTGGGTTTTAGATGTTGGAAGTGGATATTTAAATATTTGTGGATTTATTTTTAATGGTTCTGATGAAGTTCTGAAAGCAAGGAAATGAAAGAGCTTAACCGTGGTGAATTAAAGCTGTTTCTGATAAAGACCGTTACCGTTTGTTATTTTATTATAGCTTGCATGACAAAGTCTGAATGAAACAAGAGCTAAGGAAACAGAAGAATGTCTGATATAGATCCATTAAAGGGTCTAAGTCCATTGTAGCTGCCCAAACAGGAAAATATATTTTGTAGAGATTCTTTCTGAGATGCAGACAGAGTAAGAATGACATTTTGGGATACAGAGGGATCCTTGATCAATGAAATTGGAGAAATCATATTTATTTATTTATTTATTTACTGCTTTGTTTGTCTTTGATGACAGACATAGTCCAACTGGGCAAAGCCCATTTTCAGAGGTGGCCCAAGAAGAAAAGCTCCATGTAATTATAGTCTACATAGTATATATATATATAAAACTACAACTTCCACTAGCATACAATATATACATGTACAATTTACATGGACATATTTAGTTGTCATCTTTGTCTGTTACTATGTGTAGAAGTTTACAGGTGGCTAAGCACTGTGTCATCAGTAACATTTGTGCATTTGCTAATCATGCTATGGAATTATTTTAAAGTATTAACTTTTATACCCTAGAGAGTATCTAGGTAAGCACTGCAAGAATGTACAGACATTTTGAGAGTATAGCTAGAGTTTAGAGTATGTTGGAGGAGATAGTAAGTTGGAAAATATTTAGGTGAATTGAGAAAGAGGTGTGCATGACTGGAAAGGGACCAAGTTAAGATGGGGGAATAAAGATGGAGGAAATGATGGAATACTAGAGAGTCAGCCTGGTCATGAGCATGGGCATGACCAAGATTTATTCAGATAGAGTTTGAGCAGGCATTTAAAGTCTGGTAGTGTTTCAACTAGTTTGATGTGTTCTGGGATGGTGTTCTATATTCCTGAGATGTAGCAGAAGTAAAGGGAGTCTCCAGCAGAGTTATAAGAACTTCTTCATAGAGCAGAGGACCCTTTAGTGAGTGTAAGGCAGTATAATAATTTTATTGTGGGTAGTAAATATGTTTGTAAGCAGATACTAATTCTGAATATTTTAGGGCAGTGCAGCCAGTTAAGTTGTCTCAAGGCTCAATATTGGTGGGCTCTATGTGTTGAGTTAGTGGCAAATTTAGCAAGAAGCTAGTTTGGATTCAAGAGGGGTATTTATGTTAGTTAGGATAGATGATGCATAAAGGTGGGCTAGGAGCAAGTAGGTTGAGGCTAATGTTTACTATGCAGTGACTAAGTATTGTTTGGCTCTACAGAGAGAGTCGATTTTCTGATTAGTCTTTTTTAAGGTTTATAAGATGTGACAGTCAAATCTGAGATTTTCATCAATAACTCCTAGGAGTTTATTATGTGTAAGTATTTCTGTTAGTGCTGTTTGCTGATATAATTGGGAAAAATGCTTTTTGGTTATTATATTGGTTTGGAGTGAACAGCATTAACTTTTGCTATGGTTAAGGAGAAGCCATGTGTTTTTTGGCCAGGTTTCTATAGAGGTAAAAGAAGTTTGGGTACATTTCTGGAGTTTGTAGAGAGTTGGGGCTCCACGTATTAATGCTGAATCATCAGCATATTGGACAATGCTTGTGTTTTGTGTGGCAGTATGGAGTTTATCTATAAAGATGTTAAAAACAAGTGGACTGAAGACTGAGCCTTGTGGCGCTCCTACATTGACAGGTTGAAATGGGGAATAATTCTGGTGCCACTGACTGCTCATTTACATTCAGACATACAGCTAAGGAACCATGTAAGACAATACTAAGAATGTCTGATGGAAACAAGTTCAAGAGTAAATGCTGATGTGGTACTATGTCAAATACTTTAAACATTCTTCACACATTTTGCCTCTGTCTGTAAGTTTATTTATATTGCTATTAAAATACAGTTTGGCAATGGCTAAACTGTGATGGGATCTGAAACCATGCTGTGTTTTGGAAAGCAAGTTATTTGAGCAAAGATATTACATGAGATGTGTGTGGATACACTTTTTAATGATTTTTGAAAGTAAGGAGAGCAATAGCTCTCCACTGCTCTCAATTCCCAGCCTGAAAACTGCTGCAATAACTCACAAACCTACTGCTGTCTTCTCCTGCATTTCGAACCTTAAGTAACTTGTAAGTTATTTTAGTAGCTCATTCAAGGTTATTTGTTTTATTGCAATAGGACTGCATAGCGACTGCACATAACTAGAAAGCACTCTCTGACCCCCCCCCCCCATTTATACAGTCTCTCAGCTTTCACAACAGCTCCAGTCTTCTAATTTAAATCTGTCCCTTTTTGTAACTAGTTACCCCCTTCTGCCTTGTGCATTAGTCTGGTATTCAACAAATATTTATTGGTCGAACTAACAGTGCCCTGATAATCGGAGCCTTCTTCCTAGAAGCCCCTCACTGCCAAACTCTTACGTCAGCTTGCAAACACTCCAAATTGTTTTCTTAGTTGCCCCCATAGCTCCATTTCTGGTCTAACCCACTCCATTCACCCTCGAACACTTGGGGTCACTCTGCTCCACTACCCTACCCCAATTCACACCCATCCCACTTTCATTAAATTTATACTTTTATAACCACTTTCCCTTCCCATCTGCCTCTCTTCCTCCCCTGCTCCTTGACATCACTTCCATTCAGACATTTTTTCCCTACTTCTTACCATGTCTCCTCTCATTTTTCATGCAGTATTCCTATTCACTATTATATCCCTGCTTCTAACCCTCTCACACATCACAACGATAAATCTCCCCTTCCCAAAATAAATTCCTTAACCTACTCCTCCATTCTCCCCTACTCAATTCCTGCTCAAACACAGGGCCTAGCCTTTTCCTTCATAATGAAATCCTATGTTCTAAGACTTACTTCTTCTACACAAATTCTCCCCTACACTATTCTCCAAACTCCTATTACTACTTAATACAATATATACACTCTAAAATATCTTACATCAGTCTTCGCCTTTCTCACATACTTTCCAACCTTATTCACTCCATTGATATCTATCCCAATCCTGGGCACTCTACCACTTGCTACCATAATAACTCCAACTTCTCCAGAAACTCTAAATCACTTCACTTCTCTACTGTAAATTTCTAAAACTATCTGTAATAAAACCTCTATGCTGTATGCCTGGCTCTCCCAAAACAAAACTGACATCCTTCCTGCCACAGAAACTTGGTTAAAACCATCTGTTCGGGACTCTGAGCTCCCTCCAAACTTTAATATACTTAGGGCAGATAGGCTATATAAAAAGGAGGGGGTGTAGCCATAATTTATACCAATACGCTCAACCTATCTTGATTCAAAGGTCATATCCCTGAATTCCATAATGCTGACATCCTGATCTCCTTTCTAATCAAGTGCTCCAAGAAACTATGTACAATTGTCCTATATATCCCTCCCAGAAATAATATCCCTATTCTAGAAGATATTCTGTCTTGGATCTCATACACCATAAAAAACAAAACAATAATCCTTGGTGACATGAATATTGACTGTGCCTCAATCTCTTCCAAACAATCAACCACCACCATTGACCTGTTTCACTTTACCCAGCTTATTACAACTACCACCAGGTACAACAATAGAACCAATGGTGGATCCATCCTAGACTGGATTATAGTCTCAGATCTCTCTAAGTTCATAACATCAGGGACCTTGCCCAGCTCTCTTAGTGATCACCTTCCTGCCTTTACAGTCCGAGCCTGCACATCCATATCTACAAATCATAACATCAAAGTAGCCCAAAATCTCTCTAAATTTAATCCCACTTCATTTAACAACATCCTGTCAAATATTAATTGGACTATTCTCAAGTCCCTTCTTTTAGATGAGGCTCTGCTCAATTATAATACTTTTCTAACAATATTAGATAGCCTAGCCCCTCTAGAACCAAAGGGATCAAAACTATCCATGCCCCCTGGTTAACAAAAGCCATTAAAGATAATGGAGTAGCAGGCCTTATTTACTATGTCTAAAAAAGAAATTAATGCTGAATATGTACTATGTCCTGGGTGGAACCATGCTATATAGGGGAAACTCTGGCTCAAATCTGACAACTCGGACCTTATTCATTACAGACAGCTCTGAAAGTTAAAAACTCATCTCCAAGGATAAACAGCATTTCTTCTGGAGCCAGCAAACTAATAGAACAAGTAACCCCAAATTGTCCTGGTCTTCTATAAATAAACTCCTAAACCCTGGCACCAAACCCAACCCCTGCCCACATTCTGACAAGCCTCCTGAACAAATAGCTAGCCTCTTCAACTCCTACTTTATTGACACCTTTGCCAATATTACTACACCTTTCTCTCATCCACTCCCTAATAACTCAATTTCTACATCTCGCTCTCCCCCTCAACTCACTCCCTCTCAGAAATGTTCCCACTCTACAAATAACATACTTCTTTCCTCTCCTAACATTCACACTCCCCCTCTAAACAATATACAACAGACTTCCCAACCACAACTCACTCTCTCTCCCATCCCTACCTCCTACATCAAAAAACTTCCTCTGAAATTAAAGTCTTGCTCCAACTCAGCTGATAGAATTCCTGCCAGGTTCCTAAAACTTGCTGCAGACTCTGTGGCCTATCCCATTAATATCCTAATAAGCAGATCTATTCAAGAATCTCATGTCCCTGACCTCTGAAAAAACACAATCATCCTACCACTTCACAAAGGTGGCACCTCTACCGGCATCTCCAACATCCGACCCATCCCTATACTTTCCCCAATCTCTAAAATTCTAGAAAAATATGTGCAAAAACAACTCTTAAACTACCTACTAAAATACAATATTATATCCCCTATATAGCATGGTTCCACCCAGGACATAGTACATATTCAGCATTAATTTCTTTTTTAGACATAGTAAATAAGGCCTGCTACTCCAGAAACATTGTCTCTGCCCTTTATTTGGACTTATCAAAAGCTTTTGACACTCTCTCTCTCTCCCTCTCTTCTCTCTCCCCCTCTCTATTCACTGTCATTATTTTCTTATCTTTTTCTGTTTCCTTTTCTTTCTCTCCTACTTCTGTCTTTTCTTCCCTCTCCTTTCCTGCATTCATAGTGTAACATATTCTAGCCACATCTCATAATGTCATATTCCTATGCTTCTGAGAATTTTTACTCTATCATCAACTTTTTCCTTATTGTGTGCCTTCTCATTTTTTTACATCCCATCATCATTGTTTCTATACATTATGACTTTGGTTTTACCAAATCATGTTATATAATTACTACGTAAATTTTGAATTTTGTATACATTTTGTGTCTTTTCTTACAATTTTTCTTTTTATTACACTCTGTATGTTCTTTCTTGTAATTTTATGTGGTATAATTCCTATGAAAATATTTGTGATTTTTTTTTTATTTCTTGCAACTTTATGTAGTTAAGTACTTCTCTTTTCTTTTGGAGCTTTTCTCCCCGGGCCTTTACTGAAAATGGGCTATCCTGGCCCATTGGAGCTCCCAGTAAACAAATGCCAATAAATAAATATAACAAATAATAGATATGTGTCTATACTTGTCAAAGCCAGCTGATGTACCCCCTTTGTGCAATGGAATAAAATAGGAATGTTACAGGATGGCAGGAACATATTTTTCAAATATGGACCTTTTTACCAGTATAGAGATGGGTAAAGCAATGGCATCAGCACCAATTTTTAGATATTCTGATGGGAGTTTGCCGACAACCAAGGTGGTGGGCTTCATTTTAAGCAGAAGCTTTTTTATAATAGAGGTAGGTATGTCGGTGACGCTGAAGTGTTGGGAGAGATTTGGATTTGTTGATGGGAGGCAGACAGAAGTGTCAGGTTCAATGTTAACTAAGGACAGTATGGTTTCTCCCTTTTTTAATTTCTCTAAATCTTTTGGGTTTCTAATACCTATCAGTGGAATGGACCCCATTCCTAAGTTAAAGTACGATTAAAGATCATGAAATTAGTATTGTTTCAATCTTTGATGTCAGCCAAAAGCTCTTTGCAGCACCTGTAATGCCAGTAATGTCTCCTTCTGCCATTCATATGGAGTTACATGTAAACGTAACATATCTAAATACAATTGTAGATTCTTTTTTATAAGACCTGTTGCTCCTGTTACTATTGGAACTGCCTGGGTATCTTTCTTCCACATTCCTCTCATTTCTGCGTGCAAATCCTGATATTTTATGACTTTGTGTCTCTCTGTATGCAAGACACTGTAGTCACTGTGTGTGGCAATTTCAATGATCAATGCTACTTTTGTCTTCTTTTCATGGACCACTATATTCAGTTTTTTAGCATCTATCTTTTGAACTGCTGGTAATGGATGATCCCATGTAATGTAGATTTCATCATTTTCTATGATGCTTTCTGGCTCATGTTTCCAGTGTTTTTCAACCACTTCAGTACCGTAATGTTTGCACAATCCCCAGTGTAACAGTCTTGCCACGCTATTATGCCTTTCAGTATACAGTCCTCCTGCCAATAGCATGTCGTAGCCAGCAATGATGTGTGCAACTGTTTCCAATTCTGTTTTACAAAACCTATATTTGTCTTTCTCCCACATGCTCAATGGACTTTTCCAACATGTATGTAGCCCACTATCGTGTGCCGCCAATATGAAACTTTCATCTCTTGGTTTGAATTCACCTCTCCTTACATTCCTGGGTTTGTTCTTGATCAACATGAGATTCTTACAGATACTTGCAACTATATTTATGCATTTTTCACATTTTTTGCCTTCTCATCTGGTCCTTCACCTTATATTCTTTCTTTTGTTTTTTGGCACATTCAGTTGCTGCCTGATTATCGACTTGTGGATTGATTTCCATTCCTATTTGATGCCGATATGCTTCTGTTAGCCTAAGCAGGGAAGTCATCTTAGATTTGTGTAGCTCTGAGTGAAATTTACTAAGTCTGTATAAAGTAGTTGAACTGGGAGGAGACTGATTCAGTGTAATTAATGTTTGTTGGGAAAGGAGTCTTAGTTTGGGCAGGGTGTAGTAAATTATTTAGGGATGAGTAGTAAAGTCTGTTTTTTTATGTTTGCTTTGAAAGTTATTAGAGGTTTGTCTATCTAGTTTGATATGGAGTTTAGTAAGGTTTCTTAGGCGTCTAAATAATTGCATTGAGTTCCGAGTCTTATATTTACGGCATTCTTTCCAGGCTTTATCAAGTTTTAACATTAGTTGTTTTGCTTCTTTAGTTACACATGGTTAAAGGTTGGATTTGACTCCTTTAGAATTTCCTTGTGCAATAACCAGTAGCCCTTGGAGATAACTTTCAGCAGTCTTTGCATCAATATCCTGGAGATAACTTTAGATTGTTAAATCTGGATGAAGCAAACTGGAGAGGTGAGAAAGAATATCCTGCTGGCATCTAGAAGCCATGGGGGTTTCTTGAGGTGAAGTCTTAACAAGGGGAACCATATTTGTGGGGACCAGCATGGTGCAATGAGGACTGCAGTGGCTTTGCATCTTTTTGCTTTCTGCAAGAATCTGCTCATGACAGGTAGGGAAGGGAACATATAAATGAAGTCCAGTAAGTCACTGCATCACTAAGGAAGCTGTTGAGGCATGTCCCTTTAGAGAGATCAAGCAAGAAGCTACTGCCTTGATCAGGAGGCAAAGAGGTCACACCAGAATTGGCTCTGGAGCCTGAAAAATCTATTGAACTACAGCTGGATTGAGAGACCACTTGTGAGGCATCAGAACAGACCTGCTGAGCCTGTTGGCAAAGTAGCTGATTTTCTTGGGGATGTGTGCTTCTATCAGAAAGTGATAAGAAGCAATCACCCATTACCATACTCTCATATAGCTTTTTGGCATAGGACACACAACTTGGCTTCACCCTGCTTGTTAATGTACCATAATACTGACCTGTTGTCTGTCACAATAAAAAAATTACTCCTGTGGGTAAGAGGTCCTGAATTTCCAGCAATGCAAGCAAAACTGCTGTTATCTCCAGGATAGTTATGCAAAGACTGGCCTCCGGAAGATATTACAGTTGTGTAAGTTGCACTTACCATAAAATAAATGTTTGAATTCCTCACTGTTGCAGTTGTCTTTTAGGTATCTGGGTTGTATCCTGCCCAGGATACACCTGAGCAGCTTCACACAGCTCTGGCTCCCTTCCCACACCTTCACTGTGATTGTTGATTGAAAAGCTCAATGAAAAGAAATCAGCAGTCAGGGCCTTCTTGCCTATATAGAGAGAAGAGTGTACTCATCCCAAATCTCTAAAAGAAATAAGCAGTAATCAAAAATTCTGTATCCCAGCAACTAACTATACACAGGAATAGGGGGATGATCAGTGGGTGCAGCTACTGCAGCAGTAAGAAATTTAAACATCTACTGTTCAGCTTGCACAACTGTACTACATTCATCATTCTCACTTCTGTGGTAGTCTTTTGGCTATATGGGTTGATTACTAAAGCCTATTCAACCAGGGAGGAAGAATGATAAGGATCCAGGAGTCAGTCATGGAACTGGAAAAGAATCCAGTTTGTAATACTTTGTAAAACATTGAAACATTGTACACAGAACAAAGTTTCTGCCTCTAAAATACTTCTAGAGCCCCCCCCCTTACAAAATGCCATCATAGATGACAAGATTGTAGTGAAATGTGTCTTAATACTGCCTGGAAGTGAGCACTTCTAAAATGGCTGCACATCGATCAACAGCTTAACTTCAGCTCTCACAATGTTAAAACAGAAACTGAGAAAAAGTGCCACTGAAACCATTTTGGGTAAAATTCAGTTACTGGCTGGTAAGTACACTGCCTGGATGCCAGCAAAGACGACACTTGGAAAACATGAAAGCAAATCAACCAGAAAAAAGTGAAGAGAAAACATTGGCTGGAAAGGATTATACAGCTGTTTAGCAAAAAGCAGTTCAAGTTTCAGCTTTGGCACAAAAGATGGCTTCCAGTAATTTTGAGTAAAAAATAAATCAAGTGTACTCAGAGGTGATTAAAATAAATTAAACACTGAAGGAATATATCAACTCAAATAACAAAAGGCTGAAAAAATATAAGAAGCTTTAACTAGCCATATTGATGAATTAAAACTCCAAGTATTAGAGGCTGAAATGAAGAATAAGCTGGCTGAGGACAAGACTTCTCAAGAAGATCTGTTTCAAAATATAGTAGAGTTAGAGGACAGAGAGCTCAGAGAAAACATGGGATTTTCTGCTGTACCAAAGGAACTGGAAGGAACAGACTGTATTCATTTTATGAAAGCACAAAATAAGCAATTGGACTGGGATTCCACAGCAGGATTTGTTAACTGAAAGGGCAGATTCAGTGCATGCTCCAAACCTGGCCACGAGAAAGCTGCCAAGATCTGTATTAATGAAGATGCAATCATACTAGCAGAAAGAATTTATCCTGACAAAAGTGTGGCAGAAGGGAAAAGTATTAAAAACTGGAAACAACTGAGTGTTTGTAGGAAATGATTATTCATCATAACCCAGACAAAAGAGAAGCAAATGTATCCCAGCAATCAGGGAATTTCAAGAGGCAGGTGTGAGATTCAAGCTGTTGTATCCTGCTGCCTTCAGAGTATTTTTGCCAGTAGGATCAAAGTCATGTTTTGATCCAGAACAGACTAAGCAGGGAAGCAAACGTTTATCCAAAAAAGGTGAACCAGCAAGCAGAAGAGGACCCTGCCTCTCATTCTTCTGAAAAGTAGGGTTCAGAGACAGAGTTTGCCAATGAAATCTTTTCCAATGCTCCAAAGGAAAATACTTAGAAAAAAAAGCACTGGAGTTGAGTAGAAGAATCAGGAGTATTTTGGACTTGAACCAGACTTTGGTGTTGGGAGATAGAGATGAACAGGAAGAAGACCAGCAGCACTGAAATTAATGAATAAATAGAAGACTGCAAAGCATCAACCACACTTGTGAAATGACTTTGCAAGAAACAATGGCTGAGAAAGACTGGACTTTTTGTTGACTTTGTTAAACTTGTGGTGGACTGTAAAACATGTACTCCGCTTTATGTCATAAATATTTAGAAGAACACTAAAATGAGAAAAAAGTAAGTAAAACAATTTTGTTCTAAATATTATTTGTATAAAGCATTTCATGAAATAAAAGACACATATATAGGAAAGCCATTTTGTATAGTGTGTAGTCATGGATATTTTAAATGTGGGGGAGTCTTTTCAGTAGCTGTTGTATGTATTAAAGATAGTAAAACAAATAAGTACTTTTTAAGTTGCAAGAAGGCTTTACAGTATAACAAAAAGAAAATCTGGACAAAAGTAAGTTTAATTTTAATATGATATGATCTTGGGCTGCTGGGGTGGGGAGTAAAAGTGATTATATTACATGTAAAATTAAGGCATTTAATCTTTTTTTTTACAAGAGTGAACATCCAGATTAATGTTTTTGGCTTAAACTATAAACAAGTGTTTTTTTTTTTTTTTTGTAAGCAAGTAGGCTTTAAAAATAAGGCCATGAAAAATTGTAAGTTTCTTACAACTGCAAATATATTAGCTTGCTTTTTTTATTAGCAAATGTTTAGTGGGTGTCAAGAAGTCTGTAGCTGTACATTCAGTTCTGAGTCAAATTTACTAAGATTCATTGCTGAGTACTTTTCTATGGAGATGAGCTGTTTGCAGGTGCAAGCAATTAATATTGAGAGTGCTGAGCATTCTCTGCTAAGAGAAATGCAAAATTTAAAGGTATAATGGACAAGCAGTTCAACAAAAAATAAAATTTGAAATTATGGGAAGTGAATAAGAGATAGCAGCTTCCCTATCAGCCTTAATTCATTAATGCATTTAACAGATCAGAAAACAAGTTTAGTTTGGTTTAAAGACAGTCAGTGGACATTTTTATTAGGGCTAAAAGATAATGTTTTCTGAAGGCATACAAGCAGTTTTTCACATCTGGGAATGGATATAAGAAAGTAACAGGCAGCAACTAGTGTAAGTAGGATGTTTATTTATTTATTTCGCATTTGTTAACCGGGTTGGTCCAGCTGGGTAAGAATTTACCCTTTTTCAGTGGAAAGCCGAGGGGAAAAGCCCCAAACAGACATACAAATACATACAAATAGAGACAAATTAACAATATTAAAGAGCAAAACAATCTTATGGATACAATGGATAAGAAGAACATAATGTACTTGATGGAATAGTACATAGCTATATATACAAAAAGTGTAGTAATAGGTTGTAACAGGAGAAACAACAATAATAAATCCAGCAGGTAAGCAGGAAGGAAGTTAAGGTTGTAGGTAATATAATGAAAAGAAACAAGGTATAATTAGATTAGTGGCTAGAAGACATGTGTAAGTGCAGGGGCTTCAGAATTGAGGAAAAGCAGAGTGAGGGTAAAAAAGTAGCAAGTGTTTTAGCATGGCTAGCCTTAATTTTTAGGTTAGGTACAACCTGTGGGTGCAGCTATCAATTTGGGGGCAACTGTTCTTATCTGAAGGACTAAACTTCATTTTTTGAAAATGTCCATGGTTTTGTAAGTCTGTTCTAAGTTCATAGGGGATGGACTGTTTTGAAAATGTATTTAGTTTTTTTTTTTCTTGAGGGTTTTCATTAAAACAAAAAGTCTTTAAAAATGTGGCATATGTTCAAATGGAGATGAGAAGAAAAAAAGAACTTATGTACTTACCGTTACATTACATTTGTGTTTGAGGTTAAAAAGGTGGCAAGACTTAAATGAGCTATGTAATGTTTGACTGAAAAAGATTGGGTAGATTACAGGTCATGAATAATGTTTGCAACTGGGAATGTCTCAGTATGGTTTGTGATGTAAAATGCTTGCAACTAGGATTGTGTCAGTGTGGTTTGTTTTCATTTATATAAATGTACGATTGCCTAAGTAGTAAATTATGGTTTAATAAAGATGTTTCTTGCTTATAAAAAAGCAGGAATTGAATAATTTATGTAATGTTGCTTAGGTTACATGATATATAGCAATATATGTAAAGTATAGTGTTTGATATGTTAATTATAGTTTGACTACTTTTATATGAACATAAATTTGCCTATATCGCAAGTGATAACTTAATAAAGGTGTTTGGAAAAAAAATCCTGCAGAATGGTGTGTCTGTGTGTGTGTTGTACCTTTAAGAAGCATTTCAAGGACAGCACATGCATATAAATAGCAAGCACATACTAGCTTCAGTGCCATTTTGAGAGTACAGCCAGAGAGTGAGTGTGATAGCTAGTTTATAAGTTTATGTAAGGTAAAGTTATTGAGCCTCAATCCTGATGTGTTTGTACATAATAAAGCTGCTTGAACAGAACCCATGAATGTTCATCTGTTTTATTCTGACTGGACAAGCGACATGGTGTCAGAACTGGGATTCCAGAGACTACTTATCAGAGCTATGAGGTGCAGAGTTAACAGTGAAGTTATACTAAGTGAACTGGGTACAAAAAAGGGCCAGAAATGAACTAAAGGTAATGAAAACTTGCATGAAAGATTCATTAAAAAAGATAAAATCAAGCCTTACAAGGGCACATAATGCATTATTAAGCAAGTGAGAGGCACAAAAAGTTTATCAATTAAACAAAATGATTGAAATTATGATATTTGATAAAATGATTGCTAGAAAAGCACATAACAGGTTTGGAATTACCTTGGAATTACAAAACAAGCATGTTCAGAGTAAAACAAGCACAAGAAAAGTATAATGGGCATGAAAAAAGATTAAACGAGCAAAACAGATATAATAAAGGGCAAAAAGGGCACATTAAGCATAAATAAAGCAAGTTAACTATTTTTTTGACAAAGTACTGAGTTTTGGCATAAAGTACTGTTTCACATTGATTGGAGCTATTCAGGGCATAACTAGAGTAATTCAAAGCATCTTAAAGTGTGTAAAAGTGCTTACAGTGTCTGCTTATTACTGTGCATTTATTCCAGAGAGTCTATTTGTGTACAGTGTGTGCTTATTACTGTTCCAAAGAGTCTATTTGTGTACAAAGTGTGAGTCTACATTATAAGTTCGAAGTCTGAAAACTTCAAATCTCATATGATTGACTCCATATGAGCAAAGTTTTCAAACATCAAACTTAAAATATAAACAAATTAAAAACAAAAAAACCTACCTGAACGCTCTATGCAGGGGGGGGCAAGTCCCCCTACACCCCCACACCCCCCGCTCCCCGCTACTTAAATATACCAACTTCGAGATTGCACTACATTGAAGTGAAGGGAAATATTCCCTATGGCGATCTCCATTGAAATGTTCAATGTTTGAAAACTTCACTGATATGATGTCGATCATATGAGATTCAAAGTTTTCAAACTTTGAACTTATGATATAAACCCCAAAGTGCAACTACTTTGTAAAGTGTAGTCAAAATACAGCCATTTCAAAAAGATTTGTGTGCTGGGTGTGTTTATCTGCAGAGTGCCACCATTACAGAGTGTTTCTTGCACTGTAAAGCAATATTTAGCAAAGTACAGCCATTTTGGGAAAATTTCAGCATGCTGTGTACTGTTTATTTGCAAACTGCAGTTACTTTGAAATGTTTCTTACTCTGAGCTTCTTCTGTACAGTTTATTCGCACAGTGCAGTTATTTTGAAATGTTTCTTACACTGATAAGTGGTGATTTCTTAGAGTACAGTAATTTCAAGAGTATTCTTGTGCCCAGGAGACTTATTTTGTAAAGATCAGTTGTTCAGAGGCTTGTTGTATTATTGGGCATAGCTACAAGTACTGGCATAAATTTCTGACATATGTACATATGTGTGTGTTCATGCATATTTGCAAAAGCCTTCACTGGTATGTGTTAATATGGCAGATGCATTTCGCAGACCAGGTCCACTTGTATTTGATCAGAATATTCTAGAGAATTGGAGAATATTTGAGCAAGAGTATGATATTTTTATACAAGCAGCTTATTCTGACAAAGATGGATGCACCAGGGCATTCATTTTGCTAAATTTAGCTGGGTCAGAGGCCATTGAAATGGAATATTCATTTGTGTATGCATCAGCAGTATATGAAGGAGTAGGGGAAAACAGTCATATTGTTGTAAAGGCTGAATCAATGGAAGATCCGGAGTGTTTGAAATGCAAATTCAGGGAAATGTGCAACCCCCAGACAAATGTTACATTTGAGAGGCATTTGTTTTACAAAAAAGATCAAAAGCAAGGAGAAACTTGTGCAGCTTATATTACTGACCTGAGAAACAAAGCTAAAACATGTAGGATTGGTGACTTAAAAGCTGAGTTAATAAACAACAGGCTTGTGTGTGCCATTAATATTGCTACAGTGAGAAAGATTTTGCTTCATAACAGTGATTTAATGCTGAGCAAAGCTACTGAGATTTGTCAAATCCATGAAGTTACAGAAAGGCACACAAGTATGCTTGCAAGTGATAAGAGCATGGTTTCAATAGGCTCCAGAGCAAATGTAGACAGCATGCAACACATGTCTAGTAGAAGCAGGCCTAAGCACATGGCAGCTGTAACCCTTGCGGGTGTGGCAGGTAAAACCCATAGTTTTCCATCAAGTTCCAAGACCAGTTCATTGAGAAGGACATGTTCAGTACAGTACAAGGGTGAGTCAGCAAAGCCCAAATCAAGCTTTATTGTAAACTGTCACAATTGTGGTGCCAACCATCAGTCTAAAAGAGAGAAGTGCTTAGCATTTGGTCAGCAATGCCACAAGTGTAAAAAATAGAACCATTTTCAAAAGTTTTGCAAATCAAGTAAACCTCACACAGTTATAAGGAAAGGTCACTTATGAAAGCAAGTTAATCATATAGAGAGCTGCAACCTTACTTTCTGCGTAGATGGTGTATCAGTAATTGGTGAAAAGGTTGATGCAGCAGATTTTTTAGCAAAGAATGAAGTGTTTTGTACTGTCCAGAACAATGATAAATCCACCGAGACACCGGTTCAAAGTGTAATGTTATGTCAGCAGACACAATTGCTAAGGTGAGGGCTGGTGAGCAACTTAATGTGGCCAGTTGTGCAAAACTTATTGCTTACGGAGGTGAAGAAATTCTAACAAAAGGCTCAGTAGTGCTTTCATGTTATTTGGCTAGGAACTGCTACAGCTTACTATTCTATGTAGTTCAAAGACCTGTGCAGTCATTGTTGGGTCTCAGAGACAGTTGGAGAATGAATCTGCTTTCCTTTACCAAGGAAGTTAAACTTAATAAGCACATGTCCCAGTTCCAGTTTTACTGAAGCTATTTTCTCAGAGTATGCCAATGTTTTCAATGACAAGTTAGGCAAACGTCCAGTTGTGTATTCTATGAATTTAGATCCAGAGGTCAGTCCAGTGGTCAAACAGGCAATAAAAGTTCTAATAGCTATGCAGGATAAAGTCAAAGCTCAGTTGGATAAAATGGTGCAGCAAGGTGTAATTTGTCCAGTTACACAACCATCTAAATGGGTGTCGTCCATGGTAGCAGCCCACAAAAAGGCTCAGACAAAATCAGAATATGCATTGACCAGAGAGACTTGAACAAAGCAATAAAGAGATGGCATTATCCTATGCGTACAGTTGAGGAAGTCACAACCCTAATACCAAATGCCACTGTTTTTTTTTTCTATCTTGGATGCAAAAAGCTTATTTTGGCAAGTGATGCTTGATCACAAATCTTCACTACTGACTACTTTCAGTACCCCAGTTGGAAGATATAGACTCCTTAGGGTGCCATTTGGAATAAATTCTGCAAGTAAAGTCTTTCAGCGTGCAATGAAGCAATTCTTTTCAGGTTATCCTTGTGCCATAGTAGTAGATGATTTATTGGTTGGAGTCAATGGTGAAGCAGAGCATGACAGAAACCTTAAGAAAGTTCTAGACACAGCATGTGAAGTAAACTTGAAAGCTCAATCCTCTGAAGTGCAAATTCAGACTACCAGAAGTTACATGTGTAGGTCACTTATTTACTAGCACTGGCTTGCAACCAGACCCATCCAAGCAGGCAGCCATTTTTGAGATGCCAGCACCAGATCATTTTCAAGCTTTACAATGTTTTCTTGGTATGGTTAACTATTTGGGCAGGTTTATACCAGAATTCAGTGAGGTGATAGCACCTTTAAAAGATCTAATGCACAAAAATAAGAAGTTATGTCTTATCATAACGTTCCATGTTAGTTGTCTTCTTCTCGCCTTCTTTCTTGCTGGATGGGTTCGGAGCCGATCCTCGGCTCCGACTCTGTCTATACTATAGCTCGAGAGCTATTTTTACTGGCTCGAGGCAGCCCTATATCCCACAATACCATGCGCTAACGCCCCAGATCTCGTTTGGAAGCTAAGACATAGTATAAATAATAATATTATAATAATAATATTATAATCCTCTTTTACGAGAATAGATTACCTGCTAGTAACACTAAGGATACAAGGAAAAAGACGCAACATATTGTATCTCCAGAAATGGAAGGACTCAGAACCTCAAGTCTATCCAGGCTAGGGGGCAGGAGAGAGGGATGCAAGAAAGAAGGCGAGAAGAAGACAACTAACATGGAACGTTATGGTAAGACATAACTTCTTAATGTTAAGTTGTCATTCTCGCCTTCATTCTTGCTGGATGGGACAGCGTCCCTAGCATCTTAGTCCTGGGTGGCTCAATGAAACAGACTCCCGAGTACAGTGGAACCAAAATCAGCTCTATTTCTGGAGGCTAAATCAAGCTTGTAATGGGCAATAAAGGTATGTTTGGAAGCCCATGTAGCTGCTGCACAAATGGCATATAGTGGTAACCTTGCTTTAAACGCAGTTGAAGTTGATAGTGCCCTGGTTGAATGAGCCTTAGGCCTAGAGGGAAGTTGCCTGTGTCTCAACTCATAGACCAAGGTAATAATAGATGTCAGCCATCTGGAAAGAGTAACCTTCGATACCGGAAGCCCTTTCTTGCCTGCAGCATAACAGAGAAAGAGCTGGTCTGACTTTCTGAATTGTTTTGTCCTGTCTAGGTAATACCGTAATTGGCGATGAACATCTAATGAATGTAATTTTTGTTCAGCCCTGTTGGTATAGTCTGGGAAAAAGACAGGTAAATCAATGGAGTGGTTTAGATTTGCTTCCGATAACACTTTTGGTAGGAAGGAAGGGTTTGTTCTGAGAGTTACCCTGTCTTTATGAAAAACCAAATAAGGAGGACGGACAGACAAGGCTTGAAGTTCTGATACCCTTCTGGCAGATGTTATAGCTACTAAAAACAGCGTTTTCCAAGAAAGAAGTTTGAGGGAGCAAGAAGCTGCAGGTTCAAAAGGGGGCAGAATTAGTGAGGTTAGAACTAAATTCAAATTCCATTGTTGGGGTGGATCTTTGACTGGAGGTCTGAGCAAAAAGATGCCCTTGAGAAAGGCTTTACAAAGTTTGTGGGACATAATATTTGCTTCTGAGAGTCCAACATGAAAATTAGCAATGGCCGCTAATTGTACCCTGATAGAGGCCGATGATGACCCTGAATGAAAAAGCTCCACCAGAAAGTCCAGAACCTCATGAATGGGTGCATGGAAAGGACCTAAGGACCTTGTTTGTGCCCAGTGTGAAAAACACTTCCATTTACTCGCATAAGTCTTCCTAGTATTGGACTTATGGGAGGCCAGAATGATATCACGAACAGGAGGAGAAATAAGGGGAAGCCTGGCTATGGCTGGAAGTGGAGCAACCAAGCTGTGAGGTTGATGGAATGTAGAGACTGATGCAGCTTGCCCGTGAGGTGGGTCAACAGATCCGGAAGGGGTTCCAGATGCCAAGGCTGTTCCAGTAGGTATTTGTGCAGGAACGGGAACCAAACTTGTCGAGGCCAAAAAGGGGCAATGAGGATAATTTTGGATCTCAATGTGGTTGCTTTCTGAATTAATTGCGGGATCAACGGAAAAGGAGGAAAGGCATAAAGAAGACCCGGGGCCAAACATGAACAAGAGCGTCTCTGAGGGGTTGGCCTGGCAGAGGAAAAAGTGTGAAAAAGTCGAGGCACTTGCTGTTTTGGGGAGTTGCGAAAAGGTCGCAGCAAGGCTGGCCCCACTTCCAAAAAATTCCGTCTGCTACCGCTTGATTTAGAGACCACTCATGAGGCATGAGGATAGTTCTGCTCAATCTGTCTGCTATGACATTGGACTTCCCGGGGATGTGCGTTGCTATCAGAAACCATTGAGATGAAATCGCCCATTGCCAAAGTCTGAGTTCTTCTCGACAGAGGGGATAGGACCTTGTTCCGCCCTGCTTGTTTATGTACCACACCACAGACATATTGTCCATTTGAATTGCTATAGTTCCCGTGGGAAGAGAGCTCTGAAGGGCTTGCAATGTCAAAAGCACCGCCCTCATCTCCAGGACATTTATGTGCAGGTGGCATTCTGACTGTTGCCAAGTGCCTGGACCGTCCTGCCCTGATAATGCCCCCCCCCACCCGATCAGGGAGGCATCCGTTGTGACAGTGGCAACTGGAGGGGGGAGAACAAAGGGTCTGCCCTGAAAAAGCTGAGGTCAAACCATCCACCAGGAGAGATGTTTCTTGCAAGATGGGGTTATCAAAATGTTGTGGGTCATTGGTAGCTGTTGAAAGGACCACTGAGAAAACAGCATCCACTGAAGGAGCCTCATGTGGAAGCGGGCTAATGGAAGTAGAAGAATCGCCGCCGCCATGAGGCCCAACACTTTCAATACTAGCTTGACCTGGACTTTGTTGGGCTGAAACAGGGGCTGAACATTCCGCCTTATGTCTGTCACTCTCTGAGGTGGTAATGTTGCAGACATTTCTGTGGTGTTTAATACGGCGCCTATAAAGTTTATACATTGACAAGGCGACAAGGAGGACTTTGCAAAATTTATAGAAATACCCAGACTGTTGCAAAGCTGAATAGTGTAATCCCTGGCCATTATGAGATCCTGTTTGGTGGTAGCGGAAATGAGCCAGTCGTCTAAGTATGGAAACACCTGGAATCCTTTCTGTCTCAGGTGAGCCGTGTCCACTGCCAAACATTTGGTGAACACCCGGGAGCTGTGGTGAGACCAAAGGGCAGGGCCCTGAATTGAAAATGACTGACTCCCAGCCGGAAGTGGAGAAACCTCCTGGAGCGTCTGTGTATTTTATATGGTAGTACGCGTCCTGGAGGTCTAACGAGCACATCCAGTTGTCTCAGCCCAAAAAGGGTAGAATGGATGCAGTGTTACCATCCGAAATTTTGTCTTTTGTACAGAGTTGTTTAACCTGCTGAGGTCCAAAATGGGTCTCCATTCTCCTGTCTTTTTTGGTACCAAAAAGAATCTGGAGTAAATTTCGGATCCTAGCTGATCTGCTGGGACTGCCTGGATGACTCTTTTTTCTAACAGATTTTTTATTTCTAGCTGAGCCTGACCCCTTTGTGCGGGTGGTATGTCTGGTAGGGGTTTTGGCGGTTATATCGGAGGGAAAGTGAAAGGGAGTTTGTAACCCTTGGATATGATCTTCTGTACCCATGTGTCTTGGGAGAGGGATTGCCAGGCTTCCGGGTACAGAGATAATCTTCCCCCGACTGCCTCCGAAGGTGGACAGTCGGGAAGCTTCTCAGGGATGCTGAAAGGGTTGGTCAGGAAAAGATTTCCTAGAGCCCTGGTTCTGAGGACCCCCTCTGCCCCTGGGGCGGCATCTGTTATTATTTCCCCCTCTGCCTCTAGGGGGAAATTCACCATGTGCGGCAGGCGCGACTCCCTGAGGTTTGTGGAACCACATCTTTCCTCCCTTCTGTCCCTTAGGATAAGGTCTAGAAGGCGTGGAAAAATGGACTCCCACGGCAGAGAGAGTCTTACCATCTTGCTCGCATCTGGTGAGGGTATTCTTCACCTGAGGTCCGAACAATTCCGAACCATCAAAGAGGGTGTTGGTGAAGGACACCTTGAAGGGATCGGCAAAGTTACAGAGTCGCATCCAAGCGTGATGTCTCAACGCAACGCCTGTGCCCGCGGCCCTACTCGCTCCATCGGCTGCATAAGAGATAAGCCGCATGGAGGAGTTAACAATGGAGTTCAGGGTAGCCAGCTGAGAGTTTATTTTGTCCTTAAACCCCGCAGCAGAAGGATCCTGTACCGTTTCACCCAGCTCTTTGAGCAAGTCTCTCTGAAGGCGGGTGAAATTACATAAATAGTTCAGCGATCGCATAGAAAAGGTCGCTGAAGCAAAGGTCCGCTTGCCGTACCTGTCCATGGTCCTGGACTCTTTGTTAGGAGGATGAACAGATACAGAAGGATCAGCCAATTCCTTCTTAGTGGCTGCTGCTACCACCATAGCATCAACTGAAACACCTTTGGTGAGAAAGGATTTGTCATCTGGTGCAGAAATAAATTTAGAAGGCCTCCTAGGGCTAGGTTCCATTGAATCAGGAGCTGCCCACGCCTTTCTAGCCACTACCTCCATTAGTGGGTCGAAAGGGGGAGACACCCAGGAGGTGGAAGGGCGAGATCCAAAGGCGTCAAGGTAAACCGACTCGTCCTCAGAAGGTTTGAGTGTGGACAATTTCCCCTCTGTCTTAGGATTTCCAGGATGTCTGAAAAGGAGACATCCTCAGAGGGGGATCTGGGGGAACCTTTGGACTCATCCAAGTCGGTGTCCGACGTGACAGACTCGGGGGAGTCTATGTGCTTCCTCTTGCACTTTCTTTTCCTAGGGGGTACCCCTGAAACTTCAGGGGAGCCCTCGGAAGAGGAGGAGACACCCAAGGTGGGTACCCTACGCTTTGGATCTCTGCTGTCAGGTGTAAGAGGATGGCCAGAGACCGTAACAGGCACTACAGAGGGAGGAGCCACAGAACTTAACCTTGGAGTGGACACTGGGTCCAGCACACTCCTCATCACCTCAAAGGCTCCCCTTATCAGATACCAAAGGTAGCACCGGCTCTGAAGAGACCGGAACCGCCTCCGGAACCGACAGAGAAGGCTCCGAGAATGATGTTGGGGCCAAACTAACCAGAGCAGAAGCTCCGAGAGGGAGAGTGGGGTCGGACAAGGGTCCGATGCCACTCGCCCCTTCGGAGCCGACAATGGAGTCTCGGCACCCGGACCTCTCCACGGATGGAACCAATGAAGAGGTCGGAGCCGACGACACCGGAGCCGAAGGAGGAAGTATCAGCTCAGACGTGGGCAAGGTCACGGTTCCGACAAATTCCGGCTCTGAGCTCGAGAGATGAGTCGGAGGAGGAATGGATAGCTGTATCAAAGGAGCCACAGTCTGGTGAGATGGGCTCTGAAGCATTTGGGCCAGCGCCTGAGATTTTATGAGTCTACTGACCACCCTCTCGATGTCGTGGTAGGAGAGCCTGGATGACCTCGATGAATGAGTCCTATGACTCCGCTCCGATAGGAGAGGGGACCTCGGAGCCGATCTGACGGACTCTAGCGAAGGGGACCTAGAGCGCTTGCGCGCTGGGGTCGGCTCCGATGAAGGTTTTGGAGCGGAAACCACTTTGCTCGCCTCAGAGCCAGCCAGAACCGAGGTCGGAGCTGTCTTGATAACGCCAGCCCTCAGCTCAGAAGCTGGAGCCGAGGATTTGGCAGTTTTTGACGACTTCCCTGAGCCAGACTTGGACGGGGAGTCATCAGGCTTTAAAAAGCCCCTTAGGATGAGCTTGTTACGCCTTTCCTGCAGGACTCTTGAACTAAATCCGTGACAAATGGAACAAGAGTCCTGCAGGTGTAAAGGTCCCAAGCAATAGACACAAGAAGTGTGACCGCCTGTCAGAGACATTTTCTGACAGCACGAGTCACACTTCTTGAATCCCGAAACCTTAGGGTCCTTTGACATCCTGACAAAAAATAAAAAGGAACACAGTCAGTCCACACACACACACACACACTTATTTAAGTTAAGGAGAACTGACTAAAAACCCACACACACACTGAAAGGGGTGGGGGAAAACTAAGGAAAAGCCCGTAGGCCCAAGATAAAAAAACTAACTAAAGAAAGGGAAAAAGGGCTACCGAAAGGGTAAGGCAGTTAGAAGGGACCTAAAGAAGGGTAACTAACTGGAAAAAAAACTACTGAGACTGAATATATATCTGAAAAAAGCACTTACTGACCAGAGCCGGTAAAAACAGACTACCTCGCAGCGAAGCGGCAAACAAGATCTGGGGAGTTAGCGCATGGTATTGTGGGATATAGGGCTGCCTCGAGTCGGTAAAAATAGCTCTCAAGCTATAGTATAGGCCGAGTCGGAGCCAAGGATCGGCTCCGAACCCATCCAGCAAGAATGAAGGCGAGAATGACAACTTAACATTGTTACATAGCCTTGGCTGGAACAGCGTCAGAGAGAATTTGAAGATCTTGAGCAGAATATTGCTACCCCATCTACATTAAAATACTATGATGTCAATAAATTAGTAACTATTTCTTGTGATGCTTTAAAATTTGGTCTTGGTGCAGTTATTCTTCAAGAAGGCAGACCAGTAGCCTATTCATGAAGAACCATTACCCAAACTGAAATGTAATATGCTCAAATTGAGAAAGAACTTTTGGCAATAGTATTTGCATGTTCAAAGTTCCATGATTATATTTATGGTCGAGTGATTCAGATTGAAACTGATCACCAACCTCTAGCAACTATTTTAAAGAAGCCTATGCATTCAGCTCCAGTTAGATTACAAAGAATGATACTTACATTGCAAAAGTACAACTTCAAAATGATCTATACTAAAGGCAGACTTCTTTATCTGGCTGATACCTTATCCAGATCGGCCAGAAATACAATGGAACAGCTTAATGCAGAGAATTTTGACTTTGATGTCATGGAAGTGCGAAATTTTTCTACCACAAGACTTGAGGAGCTAAGAGGTCATACAAAAACTGATCCAGTTTTGCAAAAGCTCAACTACTACATTAATGCTGGATGGCTGTCGAAGTACTCTAGTGTAATGTAGTGTACCACCTGAAGTGCAAACTTATTTTCCTACTGAGATGAGATGTTGATGGAAGATGGCATTATTTTCAAAGGTCCTAAAATTGTTCTTCCTGCTTCCTTACAACGTGAATACATCCAGATTTTGCATAGTGGTCACCCAGGTTCTGAATCTACCAAAAGAAGGGCAAGGGGAGTAGTATTTTGACCTTCTCTAGCAAAAGATATTGATAAAGTACTTTCTTCTTGTTCAGTATGCAATAGTACTAAACTGCATTTGCAAAAATAACCACTTCAGCTAAGTCAAGTTCCTGAACTACCTTGGTCAACACAGCAACTGATATATTTAAGTGGAACAATCAGCATTACTCAGTGTTGGTAGACTCTTATTCAAACTAGTTTGAGATCAATTTGCTACCTAACCTAACGTCCACTGCTGTTATCACCAAGTTGAAATGTCACTTCTCAGTCCATGGCAATCCACACAAAGTTATGTCTGACAATGGTACTCAATTTACCAGTCAGTTGTTTCAGAAACTTGCAAAAGAATGGGACTTCGTACAAGTTACCAGTAGTCCAGAATACCCACAGTCAAATGGACTAGCTGAACGTGCAGTACAGAGTGCAAAGCAATTATTAGAGAAGTCAAAACGTGATAATACCAATGTCTTTTTCAATTTGCTCAATCTCGAAAACATACCCCGTGATGATATACTTGGCTCGCCTGTTCAGAGACATCTATCTAGGCAAACCAGAACAACATTGCCTATCAGCTCCAGTTTGTAAAGCTAAGAACAACAGAACAATCAGAGCCCAGCTATTCAGAAAGCGTTCTTTCCAGAAGTCCAGCTATGATAAATTGAACAGATTTATTTGTCCACTGAAAGAAGGAGAGGCAGTGAGGATACAAGCTGTGAAAGGTTTTAACCAGATTGGTCAAGTAACAGGTATATGTGCTGAGCTGAGATCCTACTTTGTAGAATCGGAGGGTGTGGAGTACAGGAGAAATCACAGACATCTTCTTCCTGTATCATAATTGATATTGCAGCATTGTTCCTGTGATACAGACTCTAGATCTCAGAGCAATCCAGACAATGTTCCTGTTGTAGAACGTGTCTTAACTTCTACTTCCATTCCTGATGATGTTCCTGATGTCCCCAAAGTTGAACATTCAGCAGAGACAGTCCCAGTTGTTAGACCTAGTTCTAATTTCTATGTCATATGATTTTGTCGTATTTCCACACCCAGTGTGAAATACATAGCAACCTGGACATAATTGTATGTATGTATTTATTTCTGTATAATTGCATGGCAAAGAATTATTCTGTATTAACTGCATGTCAATTTATGTCGTCAGTAATGGATGACCCATTTTTCAGACAGGGAGAATGTAGAACAGTGTGTGCATGTTGTACCTTTAAGAAGCAATTCAAGGACAGCACGTGCATATAAATAGCCAGAGAGTGAGCATGTATGAGTGTGATAACTAGTTTGTCTATAAGTTTATCTAAGTTAAAGTTATTAAGCCTCAATCCTGATGTGTTTGTACATAATAAAGTTCCTTGAACAGAACTCATGAATGTTCATCTGTTTTATCCTGACCAGATGAGTGACACATCCCATCTGTGTTCTCCATTTTCATTCTTCCTCAACCATTGGGTTCGGATCCGAACCTTGGATCCAACTTGGTCATTACTATAGCTCGTGGCCAACTGAAACTCTGAAGCTCCTCCCTACCCACAATACACCAAACCCTAACATAACTCAGATCTTTTTTGCTAGATGACATAAACAGTAGATATTAGAATAATGTTCCTAAAAAAGGACACCAATATCTGGAGTTCCATGCAAGACACTGTGGTGTCTTAATAGAATCTCATTCTTCCAGAAGTCCATGATGACAAAGGTTGGTGGTTGGTGGGTGAGAAGTTGAGGAAGAATGAAAATGGACAACAGAGATGGAATGTTATGGTAAGTACATAACTTCTTTATCTGATGTTGTCAATTTTCATTCATTCCTTAACCACTGGGACAGTGTCCCCAGGTATCTGATATCCCAGGCAGACTCTAAGGAAGGATGTTCCTGAACATGGTTGAACCAAAGGCTGCTCTTCCTTTTGAGACAGATCCAATCTGTAATGAGTAACAAAAGTATGAGGATTAGCCCAAGTAGCAGCTGCTCATATGTCATCCATGGAATGACTGGATAAAAATACTGATGAGGTTGCCATAGATCTACTAGAGTGAACTGTTAAAGGTTTTGGTAATGAAATGCTCAATTTATTATAGACAAAGGCTATGTAGTCTGTAATCTACCTTTCCAGTGTTACCTTTGTAACAGATTTGCCCAATTTATCTGCAAAGGATATAAATAACTGATCAGATTTTCTAATGTCTTTTGTTCTGTGTAAGTAGAAACACAACTGTCTATGAACATCCAGCAAATGTAACATATATTCACATTTGTTTTCGAATCCTGGAAAGAAAATGGGCAAGTTAATAGACTGACTGATACTAAATTCTGACACCACCTTAGGAATTAAGGAAGGACTGGTTCTTAATGACATTCTATCCTCATGGAAAATCAAATAAAGAGGTTTAGAAGATAATGCTTGGAGATCTGAAATTCTCCTAGCAATGGTGATAGTCACAAAAAATATTGTCTTCCAAATCAGACATTTAAGATCACATTTTCCTGCTGGTTCGATGGGGAAATGGATTAAGGCCTGCAATAGAAGATTCAAATCCCATGGAGGAGTAAGATCAAGGCAGTCTAAGTAAAATAGTACCTTTTAGGAAAGCTTTGTATATGTTAGTAGAGGCTAGAGAAGAATTGTCAACTCCTACATGAAAGTTACAGATTGGTGCCAAATGAACTTTAATAGCAGAGGAACTAGCTCATTAAAAATGTCTGACAAAAACTCTAGTACACTTTATATGAAGGCTGAAAAAGGATCAATATGTTTCTGATGTGCCCAACAAACAAATCTCTTCCATTTACTCTTGTAGGTTTTCCTAGTGGAAGCTTTATGGGAAGATAAAAGTATATGATGGACAAGGGCTGAAAGCATAGAGAAACCACGCTGTTACCTTGAGGTCTGAGATATCCGGCTGAGTCATCCCTGTTGGGTGACTCATTAGTTCTGTAATTGTATCTGGAATCCAAGTTGGGTAAAGAAAGTACAGTTGTGTACACTTACCATAAATGTAGATGTTCGAGTGTCTTCACTGTTGCAGTCATGACTGTAGGGTTCTCCCCTGCCGGCAGGCAGTCCTCGGTCGGCCAGAATCCCAAAGTCTGGGTCCGGCGTCGGCTGTTCAGCAATGCTGCCTGACATCAGAGCGCCAGGAGTATAAAACTGGCAGCCGACACCATGTTCTCCAGTTTTTCTTGCCCCAGATGTCAGGTGTTCCAAAATGAGTGTAAGCCCATACCCTTTGCAAATACACCTCAAAAGAAGGGTGAAGAAGGGAACCACACAAAAGAAAAAATAAGAGGGGACAGGAGGGAGGGTAACCCAGACTGCAACAGTGAAGACACTCGAACATCTACATTTATGGTAAGTGTACACAACTGTACTATGTTCATCGTGTTTCACTGTTGCAGTCATGACTGTAGGGTTGAGTCCCAAAGCAGAATAAAAGGAAGGTGGTCATAAAGTAGAGGGGGCGGCTAAAAGGCCTGCAAAACAGCAGAAGCAAAGCCTGCCCTAGACTTAGAGTAGAGAGGTAAATTGTAGTGCTTGGAAAAAGTATGCACTGAACTCCAAGTTGCAGCTTCCAAAATGTCTTTGGTAGGAACTCCCCTGAGGAAGGCAGCTGAAGTGGCAGCAGCTCTGGTAGAGTGAATCCTTATACTCCCTGGGATTTGCTTTCCATGGTGTGAATAGCAAAATCTGATTCCATGAGCAATCCATTTAGAAATGGTCTGTTTTGAAATGGCTTTACCTTGGGAACTTGAAGTGTAAGAAACAAACAATTGCTCTGATTTCCTAATGACCTTGGTTCTGTCCAGGTAAAAACGTAGTTGTCTGTGTACATCCAGGGAATGCAAGATCCTTTCCCCCTTATTTTGAGGACTGGGGAAAAAAGTTGGTAAGTGAATAGTTTGATTTAAAGCCACTTTGGAAACCACCTTAGGCATGAAAGTAGGATTAGTCCTTAAAGACACCCTGTCTTGATGAAAAATAATATAAGGTTCCACAGCCATGAGAGCTTGCAACTCCGAAACTCTCCTGGCAGAGGTAAGAGCTAACAGGGTGGCTGTCTTCCAAGATAAAAACTTGATGTCAAATGTGGCAGCAGGCTCAAAAGGAGGTAAGGTGAGTTTTTCCAAAACATAGTTGAGATCCCAAGCAGGAATGGGTGGAGATCTAGGGGGCCTTAAGTTCTTAGCTCCTCTGATAAACTGCCTCATGAGCTGATGGGAAAAGTTTGGAGGGTCTGAATTATAATGAGCAGAAATAGCAGAGGCATGGATCTTTATGGAAGAGAAAGAGAGACCCTTATGTAAGAGGTCTGTTAGGTAAAGTAAAACCAGAGGAATGTTAGGAATAAGAGGATCTGAATCCTGAGCCTGCATCCAGGAGCAAACTCTTTTCCATTTTCCTGCATAAGAGTTTCTAGTGCTAGGACGTCTGGCTTCTAAAATGACATCCATAACCTGCTTGGGTAGAATAGAATCAATCAAAGACCCTGGATTAACCAGGCCGCCAGGCTGAGAGTTTTGACATGGGAGTGCAGAACCTGACCCTGGTGTTGGGACAGAAGGTTCTGAGTCTGTGGTAATATCCAAGGGGGCTCCAGAGAAAGGTTTTTCAGTGTTGGGTACCAAAACTGTCAAGGCCAATTTGGGGCCAGCAAAATTATCATCTTGGGCTTGTCTTGTTTGATCTTTAATAACACCCGTGGAAGAAGAGGTAGAGGCGGGAAGGCATACCCCAAGAGGTTTCTCCAATTGAATGATAGTGCATCCACTTTCCAAGCTAGTTTGTGGAATGTCCTGGTGCAAAAGATCTGTAGTTGATGATTGGGGTGGGATGCAAAGAGGTCTATGTGAGGACATCCCCAGACTGCTGTAATCATCCTGAATATTTCGGTGTCCAGCATCCATTCGTGTGGGTCTGACAGGTGTCTGCTCAGACTGTCTGCCAGGACGTTTTGCTTCCCTGGTAGAAACTGAGCTTGAAGGTCCAGTTTGCAAGCTAGAGCTGTGTTCCATAGATTCATGGCTAGTCTGCAAAGGGGATAGGAATGAGATCCCCCTTGCTTGTTTATGTACCACATAACTGTGGTGTTGTCTGTCCATATCAGTAGCTGTCCTGGTTGTAGAAGATTCCTAAAAGCCCATAGAGCATTCTGAACGGCTAACATTTCCTTTAAATTGATATGCAGGTGCTTCTGATCCTTTGTCCAAAGGCCCTGCAGACAGTTGCCCTGAAAATGGGCTCCCCGTGCATAATCTGAAGCGTCCGTGGTTAGTATCTGAGTGGCTGGAGGCAGACTGAAAGGTTTTCCTATGTTTAGAGTACATGCTTTGGACCACCAAAGGAATTCCTTTTGAAGACAAGGCAGGACGGTGATCTGTATGTCTAAACTGTGGCAATGCTGAGACCATACACTTTTTAGGTACCACTGTATTTTCCTTATATGTAGTCTTGCATATGGTATGAGGAGGATGCAGGAGGCCATGTAACCCAAAGCCTGCAGGAATTTCCTTGCAGATAGCTGAGTTAAAGTTGCCAAGGTTTTGAAAGTTGAAGCCAGCTGTAATTGTTTTTTGGATGTCAGAAATGCCATCTGGGCTGTTGTGTTTAGAAGAGCACCCAGAAAGGTTATCTGTTGTGAGGGTATCAAATTTGACTTTTTTATGTTTACAGTGAATCCCAGGAACTTGAGAAGATTTTGAACAAATTCTAGATGCTGGAGTAAGACATCCTTGCTGTCTGCCTGAATAAGACAGTCGTCCAGATAAGGGTAAATTTTAATTCCCTTGAGTCTGCAATAAGCTACTACTGGAGCCAGGCATTTGGTGAAGACCCTGGGCGCAGTAGACAATACAAAGGGCAGTGCAGAGAATTGATAGTGCCTCGATCCGGCCTTGAACCTGAGGTATTTTCTGCATTCCTGCCTGATGGGAATGTGTAAATATACCTCCTTTAAATCCAGAGTTACCATCCATGCATTTTTTGGTCAGCATTGGAAGCAGCTGCTATAGAGTAAGCATCTTGGATTTTGGTATTTCGAGAAAAGTGTTCAAGACTGACAGATCCAGAATGGGTCTCCATGAATTTTGCTTTCTGGGGACTAGAAAGAGCCTTGAGTAAAAACCTTGTCCCATCTCTGAAAGTGGAACCAGTTCTATGGCTTTCATAGCCAAGAGAGTTTCCATCTGGTTTAAGGCTTCTAACCATTGATGTTTTGGAAGATCCGGCCATCCGCTTGGTCTTGGTAGGGTATGAAAATGGAATTTGTAACCTCTTGAAACTACATCCAGAACCCACTTGTCTTGGGTTATATGAGTCCAATTTAGGTGAAAAAGAGAAAGTTTTCCTCCGAGAGGGGCTTCCAGGGAAGAAGTTCCTGCAGCCCAACAGAGGGAGTCATTGAGCCTGTTTTCTATGAGCTTGTGACCTGTCCTCTCCTCCCCTAGGGGTGGAAGCAGTCCACTGTCTTGGTCTATAAGAGGCTTGCGTTTGAGGCCTTCCTCGGGAGCGTCTGTATCTACCCCTCTGAGGCCTGCCTGAATTGGGAAAGGACCAATTTTTTGCAGGCCAATTCCTACTAAATCTGGGTGGCTGTACTTGCAAGAAATCTTTAACCGTTTGCATGGATTTTGCCTTGTCCTCCATCTTCTTTATCACCTCTTCAGCCTTAGGTCCAAACAAAACATTATGCTCAACAGGAGCATCCAATAACTTAGCTTTTACTTGATCTGGCAAGTTTTGTTCCTTTAACCACGCATGCCTTCTAATGACTGTACCAGAGGCAGCAGCCCTACAAGAAGCCTCCAAGGCATCAAATCCACAGTGTAAACCATGCTTCCCAACTTGTTCAGTGGCATGCATTAAATCATGTAATTCCTTATCATCTGCACAGGCGGAAATGGAAGTTAGCTTTTGTTTCAAAACAGACAGAAGACATTGCTGGTATTTCAGCATATGAAATTGACAGTTTAAAGCCCTAATAGATAAAGTAGCAGAAGTGTACACTTTTTTGCCCCATCTTTCTAAAGATCTGGAATCCTTCTCAGTGGGAATGGGGTTTTTAGCAGTAGCGGCCTTAACTCCCTTAGGACCCTGAGAAATGGTTTCAGGATCAGCAGTAGGATTCTTGTATAAAAACTGGTGGGAATCAGGAACCCTATAATATCTGTCTGGCTTAACAGGAGCTGCAGGAAAAGAGTCAGGAGTTAAGTTAGCCTCTGAAAAAGCATCATCCACAATATCCAAAATAGGGGGAATAGCCAGGGGTCTATGTTGGGGAAGAAGAAGAAAATCCCTAAGTCTTTTCTTAGATTCCGAGTACTCCTGTCCTTCTCAGTGAAAATGTTCCCTCATTTCATGTAAAGTTTCCCCAAAAGAGAAATCCTCAGGGGGAGAAGCTGAAGGAATGGATTCCTCAGCATCAGAATCCTCATAAGGAGGGAAAGAATATTCCTGGTCAGAAGAAGAAACTGAAGAAACAGAAGCCTGATCAGAGGAGTCATAATACACTTCCTGCCTTGGCCTTTTATCTGGAGGGGGATGTGAACCCCTAATCATAGTAAGTAAGTCCTCCGCCATCTTAAGTAATTGTTTCTGAGACTTGGGTGCCAGATCAGAAGAGGCCTGGACTGTAGTCTTTGATTTGGAAGGAGTCTTTGCCTTTGTCTTTGGCTTTGCCTTTATTAGAAGATGAGTAGGCCTGAAAACCCCTTCGGAAGCCGGTACCTGCACAGCGGCTCCGGACCCATCCGAAGGAGCGTTGTCCGAAGGTCCTGCAACAGAAATATTCAAAGGCCTAGTTGGCTCCTCGTGGGAGTCCGTTTCGGCCATCGGTTCCGAAATGGCCGACGACAGGGGCTGCAAAAGCGCCTCACTGACGACGGCCGAACCTGAAGCTGGCTTTGCTTGTACAATATCGTCCGATTTGGACTCGGAGGCCTGTCTTTTTCCTTGCGTCATTTGTGAACTCCGGTAGCCGGAACCAAATCCGACGACATTTTGTAATTAAAATGCCTACCGAAGTAATGAAATGCAAAATCGTACCTTCGTTTAATTGTACGTTGATTGAATCTAGCACAAAACGGACAACTAGCTACGTCGTGGTCAGGGCCTAAGCAAGGAATACAGTAAGAATGAAAATCCTTATGAGGTATTTGCTTCCCACAAGAAATACAATTATTAACTTTTTCTGACATCGGACTGGAGCAAGAAAAAAGTTTCCCCAACGGGGTACTTAGCTTTGAGTAGGAGAAGAAAGTCTTTGGACTGAAGTACGTTTAGAAAAAAATGTCAGGAGTCAGCCGACCGGCAAATGCGAACTGCTATCACCGCACGGCAAGAAAGACTGGAGAACATGGCGTCGGCTGCCAGCTTTATACTCCTGGCACTCTGACGTCAGGCAGCATTGCTGAACAGCCAACGCCGGACCCAGACTTTGGGATTCTGGCTGACCGAGGACTGCCTGCCGGCAGGGGAGAACCCTACAGTCATGACTGCAACAGTGAAACACGATGAACATCATGAGGCCAAAGGAAGGGGAACCAAACTTGGCCAGTAAGGTCCAATGAGGATGACTTTGCTCTTCGACCTTGCAACTTTCTGTAGGAATTTGGGAAATAGTGGGGTTGGTGGATAACTACAGAGAAGACTGGAGGGACATTCGTGGAGCAGAGTATCCCAATGTGATTCCCCCATTGGGGGGATTATGCTGCATTTGTTGTTTATAGGAGACTCAAAAGGACTGTAGTATGGCTGGCTCTTCTGATGGAAAATCACTTCTGTCACCTTTCTGTTGAGAGACAACTTGTGAGGTAGTAGAATGGATCTGTTCAATTTGTCTGCTATTACACTGGACTGCCCCAGAATGTGCATTGTTAACAGAAAGTGGTTGGATGAGATTGCCCATTGCCATACTTTGAGGGTTCTCAGCATAAGGGTAAGAACTGGTTCCTCCTTGTTTGCTGATGTAAAAACTACTGACATTTTGTCAATTTGGATCGCATTGACATTGACCTTAAGGCTTGAACAGTCAAACAGGCTGAAATTTCGGTGTTGTGAATAATTTTTGGGACCTGCAGTCAGTGTTTGTACTCTGTTTGGGGGAAGTGAGGCTGTATTGAAATTTGCTCCTGTGAATTCCAGTGTTTGAGATAGGTGCAACTAAGATTTGTTGTAATTTACTGTAATTCCCCGAAGGGAGCACGTTTGGAGTAACTGCTCCTCGCTAATATGAGTAAATGCCTGGTTGGACCGATAATGAGCCATTCTTCTAAATATGGAAACCACCCAGAATCCCTGCAGTCTCAAGTGAGCTGCCACCACTACCATGCATTTGGTGAACACTCTGGGGCAGTGGTGAGACCAAAAGGCAGGGCTCAGAACTGGTAATGAATGTCTCCCAGCTGGAAGCGTAAGTACCTTCTGGACTGCCTGTTAATTTTTATGTGATAGTACAGGAACTCTTTATAAGCTCGAAATATTGAAATCTCGAATTTCAGTATCTCGAGTTCATAGAGTGGAAGGATCGGAAGATTGCAACCCCAGAAGTGCGAAATTCAAAATCTTGAATGCGGGAGACTTTGAATTAGTGGTTCTGGTGTTGCGCTGTGTTCGTGGATTCAGGTAAGTGTTTATGTTTAAGGTCGTTGGTTAGGGGCTGTAGAGTGTGTTAGTGTGTGTTGTTACTGTGATGTGGGTGTGCGAGAGGAAAGTAGTTTGTGTGGTGGTGTTTTGTGTCCATGTGTATGTAGTGCGACCTTGGAGTTAGAATATTTAAGTAGAGGGGTGTCGGGGCTGCAGCCCTCTGCATATCATAAGGGTAGGTGTGTGTGCTTATTTAGTTGCGTGCGTGTGTGTTGTAATGGTGTTTGAAAGTGTTGGGAGTTTGAATTTCGTGGTTTTGCGGTTTTGGGATTTAGGGCTTCGTGATTGTGTAGTTTCGGGTATTTGGATTTTCTACTTTATGGGCTCGAGATTCTGTAATTCTAGATTTCAGAACTTCCAGCTTATAAAGTGAATCCAATAGTACAGATTTTGAAGGTTTATCAAGCACATCCAATCATCCCTGCCTAGAAATGGATGGATGGACTGAACTTTGACCATCTGAAACTTTCAATGTTGAACTGACTTGTTCAAGTTGCTCAGATCCAGAATTGGTCTCCAGTCCCCTGTTTAATTTGGCACTAAAAAGAATCTTGAGTAAGTTCTGGATTCTATCTGGTCTGGTGGGACCTCTTGGATGACTCTTTTTCTAGCAGCTTTTGTATTTCTAGTGCTGCTACTTTCCTTTGATTGGGTGGAATATTATGAAACTTTTGTGAAGATGGAGGTGGAAGGGAAAAGGGAATTATATAACCTCTGGAAATAATCCTTTGCACCCAAGTGTCTTTTGTGATATCTACCCAGGCTCTCTGGTGCAGGGATAAATGACCCCTTATTGCTTCCAGAGGGGGACAATCGGGCCTCCTTTCAGGACTGATGATACAATCTGTCAGAGTATGTATTTCTAGACCCTTGATTCTGCAGGCCATCTCTGCCATGTGGGCAGCATCTCCATTAGCATTCCCCACTCTGCCTCTGGGGGAACCTTCTCCATATGGATCTTGGAAAGGACCCTGAGATTTTCTGAACCACATTTTTCATCCCCCGCACTGATTCCTAGAGAAGTGTCTTTGAGGGGTCAAAAAATGCACTCCTACAGCAGACAGGGTCTTTTCATCTTTTTCACACCTGGAGTGTGTGCCCTTCACCTTGGGGCCAAATAAAGAAGACCCATAAAAATAGAGAATTGATGAAAAAATACTTGAAAAGCTATGCAAAGTCACACAAGTATATCCAGGCATGTCTCCTTATTGAGATGCCTGAACCCACCACCCTTGAGGTACCTTCAGTTGCATGAGACATAAGCCTCATGGACAAATTAGAGATGGACCAAAAGGTTGCCAACTGTGAAACTACTGAAGTTTGAGCATCTGCAGTAGTGGTCCCCAAAAGAATATTTGATAGCTCTTTTATCACATCTAATTGCAACCTAGTGAAATGTGCCAAATAGTTTAGCGACCTAAGAGCAAAGGCACTGAAGCACAGACATGCTTCCCAAATCTGTCCAAAGCCCTGGGCTCTCTATTAGGGGGATGGACAGTGGAACTTTGTTCCGCAAGTTCTTTCTTTTTGTCCACTGCCATGACCATGGCATCCTCTAGTACTACCTTGCTCCAGTATTCCCTTCCTGTTGGAAGTGCAAGAATTCAGTCTGGTCTCTTGGGGACAGGTTCAACTGTATCAGGTTCTTCCATACCCACTGAGAGATCAAATCAATGACCTCATCAGTGGGCAGAGTCACCCAGGAGATAGATGGGCCAGATTCAAATGCCTCCAGAAATACTGATTTCTCCAGAGAAGGATTTTGGGAGGACCAACCACCCCGTTGCTTGAGTATCTCTAGAATGTCTGCAAATGAGATGTCTTCAGGTGGTGATCTGGGGGATCATTCCCCTTCATCAAAATCAGTGCCTTCTGTGATAGATCCCTGCAGGTAATCTAAGTGCCTCCTTTTGCACTTTCTCTTCTGGGAAACCTCCTCTGTGGGATGTTTCAGGGAAGTGTTGGAAGAGATGGTAATACCCTGCTGGATAGTCCGGAGGTTTTGGACTGGCTGTCACTGTCGAGATAAAAGGTTGAGGCTCATTGCATAGAAACACATGATATGACAAAGGAAGAACAAAGGGGGAGAGACCATCTGTCCTGCTGAAGCAGATAACACTCTCTCCACTACCACAAAAGCAGATTGTCCCAGGGAGAAGGAAGCCAATGGAGCAGAGAAAAAAAAGAAGTTATGTCCTTACCATAACGTTCAATGTGAGTTGCTCATCTCGCCTTTTTGTTCTTACACGTGGGTTGGAGCTGATCCCTTGGCTCCGAATCGGCTGCTTTTCAAGCTCAGACTCTCAGAGAAGCTCGAGACCTAGTGTATATCCCATGATGCTCTACTGTAAATCCCCAGATCTAGTATGCTGCAACCAAGACAGCCTACAAATCTAGTTTGCTGCTGCAACGGATCAACAGCTCGTCGGAGTTAGTTCGGGCCAGTGACTTAAATTTTTTATTATTATTAGTATTTCTCTTCTAATTTATATATCTCAGTGTGATAGTATCATAGTGTTAGCATTCTACTTTAGCATAATTGCTAGGACTTCTAAGTAATTCCTTTTCAAGGCTTAGGCCTTCTTTATTGGGCGTGACAGGGCTCTGTCAGCTAGTGTGTGTCGTGTTTCTTATATATATATATATATATATATATATATATATATATATATATATATATATATAGTGTGGTAGTCTAGTAAATAGTTTAGTAAACAGTTTTATTAGATAGTTAGACCTTATAAATATATCTAGTGTGATTTAGTACTGTGTTTATATATATATATATATATATATATATATATATATATATATATATATATATATATATATATATATATATATATATATATATTTCTACATACATCTTAGAACTTGTTTGTGTTACTTAGTGTTAGAGTTAAAAGATGTCAGAAAAACAGAAATCAGGATTTAAAAGGTGTGAGTGCGGTCAAAAAATGTCTGTTACAGACAACCACTCCACCTACGTGTACTGTTTGGGCTCTGTACACCTACAAGAGGTGTGCTCTATCTGCCATTCCTTTAGCGCCAGGGTTCTCCTGGAAATGTGAAGGAAACTGGTAGACAGAGGACTTCTGAAGCCTGATTTTCAGGCTACTTTAGATAAGGCTGACACCTCTTCCAAGGTTTGCAAGGGGTTGAAGTCTTCCAAAGGATCCTCGGAGCCCAAGTCTTCGGCTCCGAGTTCCTCAGGTATGGTCCGTGCATCGGCTCCACAGTCCTTGGAGCCATGTATCGAGTCCTTACCTCGGGGCCCAGTTGTGGAACCAATATTGGAGACTCCTCAGTCTCCAATTCTTCAATCGGTTCCATCTTCGGCCCCTTCGACACATCCCTCGACGCATTCTTCGAGGCTTTCCGATGTGGATCTGGACCGAGTGGTTAAGAGGCTCTTAGAGAACCCGGCCCTAGCCAAAATACTATCTGCTTTGAGCCAATCGGCTTCGAAGCCTGATATCCCTCCCA